>NC_135563.1:300000-565000 GCF_964340395.1 Glandiceps talaboti | reverse complement strand
GACATGCACATGCACCACATGATTATAATTATACCATCATCACTAGAAATGTTTGATTCAAAAAGTTATCAATATAACACAAATTTGGCAAAGAAGACTCAAGGTGTTAAAAGAAAGCTCATATTTGATAAGATGGGTGCAGGCACTTGAATGGAGTCACTACATATTAAGATAAGATAAGATAAGATAACACTTTATTTTAGCCGTTTAGAAAATTTTACATTTCTAATTTGGTATTTAAACAAAATAAAGTTAATAATGATCTATGAAATATAAATATTAAAGTATACAGTAGTTCTAGTGTGTGTCTATTGACTACATGTATCATCCAGGTATATGTAGAGAGCGGTTATAATATCCTTATGTTTTGATTGTAGTATATATCTAAATTGCTCTCCTCTATCTAAGTTTATAAAGTTTGAGTTGAGGGTAGTGATAGTACTAAACATTTTTTCTCTTTGTTTTGTATATAATTTACAATGAATTAGATGATGTCTTTCATCTTCTATTTCTTTACAATGTGTACATAGTCTGTCTTCTACTGGTGTTTTTGGTTTTGTATATCTACCCTTCTCAATGGCAAGTTGATGGCAACTTAATCTAAATTTGGCTATTGTTTTGATGTGTTGTTTATTGTTCATTACTTTAATGTATTCTTCTTGTTCCAGGGAATTTTTGAAGTTGTTGTATGTACGTAACTTAGAGTTTTCCCTTTTGTTATTTTCATTCCATTGATTGATATAATATTGTCTAATTGAGTTGTATAGTTCTTGTTTTGTTAAATTGTTGATATTCTTGCTGTTATATAATTGTATATTGTGTTCAAAGGTAGTTAGCCATGAACCTGTGTAATCATTGTTCTCCATGTCATTCATTGCATAATAGGCTAAGTTGTTATTGTCTAATGTCTTGAGGTATTTGTAATAGTTTATTGCTGAGTAGTATATTCTACTAATCAGTGGTTCTCTCCCAAGTTCCATTCTGCATCCTATTTTGCTCACTCTGTTGCTGACATTTAATATTTGGCG
Source organism: Glandiceps talaboti (assembly GCF_964340395.1). Taxonomy (NCBI): domain Eukaryota; kingdom Metazoa; phylum Hemichordata; class Enteropneusta; family Spengelidae; genus Glandiceps; species Glandiceps talaboti. Next base: position 563,972 of record NC_135563.1, on the reverse strand, counting down.
ACAAAAACGTAGATGGAATTTTTCTGTCTCTGTTTTGTCCCAAGTTGTTTGATTTTGGAGAACACCCCATATTTCGCCAGCATATGTCAGGATAGGTAGCTGTGTTGTATTCATGAGTTTTTCCTTTATCTTAGTACTGTTTATCTTTGTCGAATATATCTGTGACTGGATTCTTGCAGCTTTGCTGGCTTTGTCTGACAATCTGGTTGCTGTGGAGCTCATAGAGCCATTTGTCTTGAATGTTACACCGAGATATGTGTATTGTTCTGTAGTTTTTATTTCTTCCAAGCCACATTTGAATTGTCTTGTATCTTGTTTGCATCCTGATTTTCTAAATACCATTATTTGTGTTTTGTTTGTGTTTACTTGCAATCGCCAGTCTGTTGTGTATCGATGAAGGTAGTCCAGTGCATTCTGTATTTGCAATATCATCTGCATACAACAGGCTGTTGATTGTTTTGTTATTAAGCTTTGGTGCATTTGTTTCAATGTTTGCGAGTCCGGTAGTGAAATCGTTTACAAAGATATTAAACAATGTCGGGCTTAGTGGACAGCCTTGTTTAACTCCATTATCAATTTGGAACTTTTCTGTTATCACGTCAGTTAATTTCACGATGAAGTTCATATTGGTGTACATGTTTTTCATTATGTTGTATACATTTCCGTTGATGTTGTTACATAGTAATTTATAGAGTAGTGCTTTCCTCCAAATTGTATCAAAACACTTTTTGAGGTCTACAAAGCAACAGTAGATTTTCTTATTTCTTGAATGGTATTTCTTTATAATAGTGTGCAGTGTAAGAATATGGTCGATAGTTCTATGTTTGCGTCGGAAACCTGCTTGGTTTGGGTGGATGATGTTATTTCTTTCCAGATAGTTTGATATTCTATTGTTAATGATCATACTAAATAATTTAGCTATCACATTACCAACTGAAATACCTCTGTAGTTGTTTGTGTCTGTCCTGTCTCCTTTCTTGTGTACTGGGGTTATAACGCTGGTATTCCATATTTTTGGATAGATTCCTGTATCTAGTACATTGTTGTATACTTGTGTCAGTGCTTGTTTAACTTTGATGTTGCTGTATTTTACTAGTTCTCCTGGAATGCCGTCTGGTCCACTTGCTTTATTATTTTTTATTGATCTTGTCACTTGTACCACTTCTGATAGTGTTATTGGTTTATTTAATTCATGATTGTTTTCCATTTCATTTTCTAATTGTATTAGTTGTGTTTCTATTTCTTGTATTCTATCCGGTGTGGTAGTGTTATTTTTGCCAATTTGTTGGAAGTGTTTAGTCCATATAGTGTGCGGGATTTCTTTCAATTTGTTGTTTTCTTTGGTATTTGTGATAGAATTTATCTTCTGCCAGAAATCTTGTACATGTTCGTTTTCATCTGCAAGCTCTATTTGTGATAGTATTTTTTGTTGTTTGTCTTTCTGCATTCGTTTTACATATTTCCTGAAGTCTTTTTTCTTGGTGTAGTACATTATTCTAAGTGTACCATCTGTTGGGTTTCTTTGTAGCATATTTGCAATCGTTTTCAGTTCTTGTTTCTTCAGGTTGCACTGTCTATCTGTGTAATTCATTTTCCTTCGTTGTGTCTTCTTCTTTGATTTCCTCTTTATGGAACATATGTTTGCTATTTGATGTATCATCTCTTGGAATTTCGTTGCCATTTCATTACTTGTGTTATTTGTATTATTTTTTGTAAATGTGGTCACAATATCCTCGCTTTCCTTTGTCTTCATGTATAGTTTGTATATTTCTTTATTCATTGCATTCCATTGGTAGCTTTGATGTGCAGGTTTTAGGTTTACCTTGGTATCAGTAGTTTGTCGTCGGTATTTTGGTATTTTGACGATAGTTTTGATAGGACAATGGTCACTTGATGGATGAAGTTTCTCAACTTTGAAATGGATGATATACTTTAGTAGTTCTTCATTTACTAATGTGTAGTCCACTGTACTTGCACCATGATAACCATAGCATGTGAGTTGACCTGACCATTATTATGCATCCAAAGTTATGCATATTGTGAAATTTAACAATATATACGGCTGCTGTTTGGCCATAGTTGATTCAGTGACAAAACAAAGTGACTTGCATACGTCTCACATAGTACGTTACCTTTTGTGTCAGTTAGATTGAAATTGGTTGGTGCATGTCAGAGATATGAGGATGAACGTTGCACATGCACACACATACAGAAAGATGGACGGAACCCAACATATAAGTCCCCTCCAGGTGGTGCCTGTTTGGGACTAAAAATAGTGCCAGTGGCGTTGTAGCACAACTGTATTTGGCTGTTGCTATGGGCATGGTCTTATTGCTAGGCATACTTGCTTACATTTTGTGAATGTTTGTTTGCTTGCCTATTAATCCATGATTATTATCAAGTTGACTTTTGGTTATATAGATGTTAGGTTGAAAGCAGTGGACAGATGATTTATTTTGATTTTGCTTGTTTTATCCGATTTTGAAAATCTATCTGGCATGCCACGTATAATGTTGACACACATTGATGATGGGCTAGCTTTTCACAACACCTGGTCAGCATAGATTCCGTACTTGCATATTATGCATATAATGATCAGTTGGGTGTGACTGTAAAATGTGACTCACTTGAGGTGAGGTGACGTGATGATAGTCCATAACAGGCACCCTTGTAATGATAATGTGTTGGTGAAGTGCCAAAGGAGGGCACCCTTATGGTGACAATGCACTTACGGAGTGCCAACGGTGGGCATCCATAAGGTGGCAATGCATTTAGAGAGTACCAATGGTGGGCAGCCATGTGGTGATAATGTGTTGGGGGAGTGCCAATGGTGGGCACCCTTGTGGTGATGATGCATTGCAGAGTGCAAATAATGGGCACCCATACTGTGGTGGTTGATTGATAAATACATTTTGGGAGTGCCTGCATTTTGGATCATCAGTCAGCTCAACTCAGCTCTCCTGTAAGCTCTCCTGTAAGTGCTGAATTTCTATGTTTTGTGATTCCACCACATCTTCATTTTTATTGACATTGAGTTATGAATAATTGGAGAATCTACTTTGCCCCTCGGACGGATCTAAGGACAATTTCAAAGACTAGTGTATTTTTGCTGATTTTCTCTTATTCTCAGTTTGCAATCCCACATGACTTATTGGTTTGAAATATTTAAAAGAAAAAAATTAAAATATATAATTGCAACGAGCAAAGGGCACAAAGGGTGATGTAAATGAACTGGCAGAATATGATGTAATGATGATGAAAAAAATTTCTCTATTGGATAAAATAAGACATACCTATACTCGCATAGAGAGTGATATGTCCATTTAAACTCCTAATGCAAAAATACCTGTATGTATAATTATGCATCTGTATGCAGAAAGTGGATCTTGGAACTTATTTCATAAGTTGAACAATTAGTGTTCAACAGACTTTAATCTACAAGGGAGATACTTGGAATATGAAACATCACAAACCAAGAGCTCAACCAGCTAGTATTGGTGTGTTACAGCTTCATGGTTAGTATAAGGCAGAAAGTGGGTGTAGACATACAAGTGATACTTACAAATTATGTTGTAATCATCGCCAGTGATTTCTTGATGTCACCAATCTGCAAGCCATTTGTAAATATACCGCCAATTGCGTTGTAGCACAACTATTGAACTATACAGTTTTTAAAAATGTTTATCCATATGCTAGTCCATGCTAACAATAGGTGTTCATTTGCTGAATCCAGTTGCCTATCCAATCTTTGCGATATATGCAATCATTTGGCTGTTGCTATGGGCGTGGTCATGTTGTTAGATATATTTGCATACATTTTTGAATGTTTTTGTTCACCTGTGTATGAATTCCTGATATTATCTTTGCAATGTACGTGATCATTTGGCTGTTGCCATGGGCGTGGTCTTGTTGCTAGGCAAATTTACATACATTTTTTGAATATTTATTCAATTGACTATTAATTCCCGTTGTTATTTTCGCAATATCTGATCATTTAGCTGTTGCTATGGGCGTAATCTTGTTGCTAGGCACATTTGCATACATTTGTTAATGTTTACTCAATTGTCTTCCAATTCCTGTTTGTTATCTTTGCGATATGTGTGATAGTTTGGTTGTTGCTATGGGCGTGGTCATGTTGCTAGGCAAATTTACATACCTCTTTTGAATGTCTATTCAATTGTCTATTAATCCCCGTTGTTATCTTTGCAATATATGTGACTATTTGACTGTTGCTATGGGCATGGTCTTGTCGCTAGGCACATTTGCATACATTTTTTGAATGTTTATTCATTTGTCTTTCAATTCCTGTTGTTACCTTCACAATATACGTGATCATTTGACTGTTGCTATGGGCATGGTCTTGTTGCTTGGCAAATTTACATACACTTTCTGAATGTGTATTCAATTAATTAATCATTCATTAATCCCTGTTGTTTTCTTTGTGAAATACACAACCGTTTGGCTGTTACTATGGGCGTGGTCATGGTTGCTAGGGATATTTGCATACATTTTTTAAATGTTTACTCACTTGCCTACCAGAAGATGTTGTTATTTAACCAAAATGTTTCACCCAAATTTCAGCCCAATCTGCCCAGTAGTTTTTTAGTTTAAGTTTTTTGACCAAAAATCACATTTTTTTACCCAAATGGCAAACCGGTAGTAAGATCATTTTGATTTGAACAATTTCCCAACTAGACACCCAAGGTAATGGACCCACCAAATATCATGGCAATCGGTTCAGCGGTTTTTAACTTTAAGTTGTTTACACACACACACACACACACACACACACACACACACACACACACACACACACACACACACACACACACACACACACACACACATACACACACAGAAAGACGTTGGGCGATCCCTATAGCACTACTGAACCTCAGGTCAGTTCAGTTGTGCTAAAAAGCTTATGAGCGATGAGATTGCCGACAATTAATATTATCAGGGACTATCAACATGATTTCAGGAGAGCTCATTCACATTCAGTAATTGGCACTCTTTTATTATTGAAGCACGTGATCAAATCTGTTGACAAGGATCACCCATCACTAATTGATATTTATGCACCTTGATTTTGCAAAATTGTTTGACAGGGGACCTTACTGAAGACTAATCAAAATGCTTGCATACTCCTGGAATTAGTGATAAGGTTTTGAGTTGGATTTAGTTTATTTACTTTGGTTGTAGGACAGGGAACAGTGAGTTGTTTTGAGTTGGAACACAATGGACTGAGCAATGCATGCATCAGCAGAGTTTCACCTGGATCTGTTATTTGGTACCAGACACTACTTTTTTGACCATGTTGGAAATACAATGATGACATCAGCAGAGTGTTAAAATTTGCAGTTGATGCCGCTGTTGGTGGAGTGTTGGTGGAGTATTGGGATGAAGTACGAAGTATACTTAAGTTTGTATGGCAATAACCCTCTGTGTCTTCTTTAAGTGTTAGTTATTGGAATAAGGTATGGGGTACAATAATGAATGGATTAGGGAAAGCTTATTTAAAGGTTTGGGAGGAAAAATCATAAAGTGGAAAAGGATATGGAATATATGAAGGGGATGGGAACCATTAATATCTTGGTTCCAATCCTTAGTACAATAAGTGATTACTTAAAGGCTTTAAATAATACATAACTTCTGGCCAATCTGCTGGCTCTTTTGGAGTGTCAGTTTTTTTACCAAAAATCACATTTTTTGACTCAAAATGCACACCTCTGACTCGATCATTTTCATTTGAACAATTTTCCATCTACTTGCCTAAGTAATGTCCCCTCCTAATACCAAGGCAATTGGTCTGGTGGTTTTTGACTTTAAGTCGTTTACACACACAATTTCACCATGCCTATAGCACATTGAATCTCAGTCAGTTGTGCTAAAATGTATTTGGGGGTACAAATTATTGTGACTTGGTTTCATTATGCACTGATGATAACTCTGGGTATTTGTAAATCAACTTGTGATGCACAGGAAGTCTAGTTTTGTCTCAGGTCCATGTCCCAGTCATTGGGCAATTTTACAGATGGGTCCTTATCTCAGAAACAAAATGTCAGAATTTCTCCAAACCTGACAGGATCGCGCATGGATAACTGGAAAACTTATTATAGGCAATCATTACAAAATTCCACCATTTGAGTCATGTGTTAGGAATGGTAACTAGAGACAGGGGTATTAGCTATTGGTCAATGGATGACATTTGACACTACATGTAGTTTGATGTAAATGAACTTTGATTTAATACAGGACACAAACATGGTAATAATATAGTTGCATTCAATATACCTACCATTTCAGCTGCTTGGATTTGTCCTACTTTATCTTTAAGGTGTTGTAGTTCATCCAATGTCATTTTCGATTTTAGCTGCAAAGATCACAGACGTATGGTGTCAATATGGATGTATTATACCATGCAAAGATCACAGACGTATGGTGTCAATATGGATGTATTATACCATGCAAAGATCACAGACGTATGGTGTCAATATGGATGTATTATACCATGCAAAGATCACAGACGTACATGTATGGTGTCAATATGGATGTATTATACCATGCAAAGATCACAGACGTACATGTATGGTGTCAATATGGATGTATTATAATTTATACCATGCAAAGATCACAGACGTATGGTGTCAATATGGATGTATTATACCATGCAAAGATCACAGACGTATGGTGTCAATATGGATGTATTATACCATGCAAAGATCACACACGTATGGTGTCAATATGGATGTATTATACCATGCAAAGATCACACACGTATGGTGTCAATATGGATGTATTATACCATGCAAAGATCACAGACGTATGGTGTCAATATGGATGTATTATAATTTATACCATGCAAAGATCACAGACGTATGGTGTCAATATGGATGTATTATACCATGCAAAGATCACAGACGTATGGTGTCAATATGGATGTATTATACCATGCAAAGATCACAGACGTATGGTGTCAATATGGATGTATTATACCATGCAAAGATCACACACGTATGGTGTCAATATGGATGTATTATACCATGCAAAGATCACAGACGTATGGTGTCAATATGGATGTATTATACCATGCAAAGATCACACACGTATGGTGTCAATATGGATGTATTATACCATGCAAAGATCACAGACGTATGGTGTCAATATGGATGTATTATACCATGCAAAGATCACAGACGTATGGTGTCAATATGGATGTATTATACCATGCAAAGATCACACACGTATGGTGTCAATATGGATGTATTATACCATGCAAAGATCACACACGTATGGTGTCAATATGGATGTATTATACCATGCAAAGATCACAGACGTATGGTGTCAATATGGATGTATTATACCATGCAAAGATCACAGACGTATGGTGTCAATATGGATGTATTATACCATGCAAAGATCACAGACGTATGGTGTCAATATGGATGTATTATACCATGCAAAGATCACACACGTATGGTGTCAATATGGATGTATTATACCATGCAAAGATCACAGACGTATGGTGTCAATATGGATGTATTATACCATGCAAAGATCACAGACGTATGGTGTCAATATGGATGTATTATACCATGCAAAGATCACAGACGTATGGTGTCAATATGGATGTATTATACCATGCAAAGATCACAGACGTACATGTATGGTGTCAATATGGATGTATTATACCATGCAAAGATCACAGACGTATGGTGTCAATATGGATGTATTATACCATGCAAAGATCACAGACGTATGGTGTCAATATGGATGTATTATACCATGCAAAGATCACAGACATATGGTGTCAATATGGATGTATTATACCATGCAAAGATCACACACGTATGGTGTCAATATGGATGTATTATACCATGCAAAGATCACAGACGTATGGTGTCAATATGGATGTATCATACCATGCAAAAGCCAAATTAGTGTCTTTGTAAACAGAGAAATACCGCCAATGGCATTGTAGCACAACTGTACAGTGTTTAACATGTTGCTATCTTTGTGATATACGCAATCTTTTGGCTGTTGCTATGGGTGTGGTCATGTTGCTAGATATATTTACATACATTTTTGAATGTTTTTGTTCACTTGTGTATGAATTCCTAATATTATCTTTGTGATCATTTGGCTGTTGCTATGGGCGGGTCTTGTTCCTTGGCACATTTGCATACATTTATTGAATGTTTATTCATGTCTTTCAATTCCTGTTATCTTTGCAATATACATGATTATTTGACTGTTGCTATGGGCGTAGTCTTGTTGCTAGGCAAATTTACAGACATTTTTTGAATGTTTATTCAATTGTCTATTAATCCTTGTTATCTTCGCAATATATGTGATCATTTGGCTGTTGCTATGGGCGTGGTCATGTTGCTAGATATATTTGCATACATTTTTGAATGTTTTTGTTCACTTGTGTATGAATTCCTGATATTATCTACGTGATCATTTGGCTGTTGCTATGGGCGGGGTCTTGTTGCTTGGCACATTTGCATACATTTATTGAATGTTTATTCATGTCTTTCAATTCCTGTTATCTTTGCAATATACATGATTATTTGACTGTTGCTATGGGCGTAGTCTTGTTGCTAGGCAAATTTACAGACATTTTTTGAATGTTTATTCAATTGTCTATTAATCCTTGTTATCTTCGCAATATATGTGATCATTTGGCTGTTGCTATGGGCATGGTCTTGTTGCTAGCACATTTGCATACATTTATTGAATGTTTATTCATTTGTCTTTCAATTCCTGTTATTTTTGCAATATACGTGATTATTTCGTTGTTGCTATGGGCTTGTTGATAAGCAAATTTACATACATTTTTTGAATGTTTGTTCAATTGTCTATTAAGCCCTGTTGTTATCTTTGTGAAATACACGGCCATTTGGCTGTTGCTATGGGCATGGTATTGTTGCTTGGGATATTTGCATACATCTTTTGAATGTTTACTTACTTGCCTACCAGGTGATGTTATTTGAGATAAATATACTGCCATTCGATTGTTGCTAAGGGCATGGTCATGGTTGCTAGGGCCAAATGTGTGAAAATACTTTGAAGAAAATCTACAGAATAACACTTCTAGAAACATCTCACCAAGTTTCAGTCTCTTTGACCAAGTACATTGTGACCAAAATATTTGACCAAAATTCACCTTTTTACCCCTAATTTGCATATTACTGATGAGATCATTATATGCTTAATATGTCTTCATCTATACACCCACAGATGCATCCCTCTTAAATTTCAGCCCAATCTGCTAGGTAGTTTTGGAATTATACATTTTTCACCAAAAAGACACATTTGTAGACCTAATTTGCACATCACTAATGGGATCATCATGTTATGAATAATTCTTAATCTAAACACCACTAAACATTCCTATCAAATTTCAACCCAATCTACTCAATTATTTTGAAATTATAGATTTTTGACCAAAAAACCACATTTGTAGCCCTAATTTGCATATCATTGATTGCATCATCATGTCATGAACAATTCTTAATATACATATCCTGAAGAACGTTCCAACCAAATTTCAGTCCAATCTGCTTAGTAGTTTTGGAATTAAACATTTTTTTACCAAAAAAGACACATTTTCACACCTAATTTCCATGATCATTGTTCATGTCATGAACAATTCTTAATCTAAACACTGAGAAAGTTCCAACCAACTTTAAGACCGATCTGCCAAGTGTTTTGACCAAAAATAACTTTTTTTTTACCCAAATCACAGACCGGTTGTAAGATCATTTTGATTTGCAATTTCCCAACTAGACACCCAAGCTAATATACCCACCAACATCATGGCAATCGGTCTGGTGGTTTTTGACTTTAAGTTGTTAACACACATACACACATATCCACACAGACAGACAGACAGACAGACATACACATTGTCATGCCTATAGCAGTACTGAACCTTATCAGTTCAGTTGTGCTAAAAATATAATTGTTTTATCATCAATGACTGTGATTGACTAATTCTTTGTCATTGACAGTCATGAAAATGCTTTTGACAAATGAATATTTGCATCTAATGAGGAACGTTCTGAGTGAGACTACTAATGGAATATATGGATAACAGTAAAATACCAGTCAAAGTTGTTTTGTTTTTGAAGTTTGAAGTCATCCATTTCATCCTTAAGAGAATTAAAGTATTGGTCTGACATTTACTAGATTACTATTAGGTGAAATTAAAGTATTGGTCTGACATTTACTAGATTACTATTAGGTGAAATTAAAGTATTGGTCTGACATTTACTTGATTACTATTAGGTGAAATTAAAGTATTGGTATGACATTTACTTGATTACTATTAGGTGAAATTAAAGTATTGGTCTGACATTTACTAGATTACTATTAGGTGAAAGTAAAGTATTGGTCTGACATTTACTAGATTACTATTAGGTGAAATTAAAGTATTGGTCTGACATTTACTTGATTACTATTAGGTGAAATTAAAGTATTGGTCTGACATTTACTAGATTACTATTAGGTGAAAGTAAAGTATTGGTCTGACATTTACTAGATTACTATTAGGTGAAATTAAAGTATTGGTCTGACATTTACTTGATTACTATTAGGTGAAAGTAAAGTATTGGTCTGACATTTACTAGATTACTATTAGGTGAAAGTAAAGTATTGGTCTGACATTTACTAGATTACTATTAGGTGAAAGTAAAGTATTGGTCTGACATTTACTAGATTACTATTAGGTGAAATTAAAGTATTGGTCTGACATTTACTTGATTACTATTAGGTGAAATTAAAGTATTGGTCTGACATTTACTAGATTACTATTAGGTGAAATTAAAGTATTGGTCTGACATTTACTTGATTACTATTAGGTGAAATTAAAGTATTGGTCTGACATTTACTTGATTACTATTAGGTGAAATTAAAGTATTGGTCTGACATTTACTTGATTACTATTAGGTGAAAGTAAAGTATTGGTCTGACATTTACTTGATTACTATTAGGTGAAAGTAAAGTATTGGTCTGACATTTACTTGATTACTATTAGGTGAAAGTAAAGTATTGGTCTGACATTTACTTGATTACTATTAGGTGAAATTAAAGTATTGGTCTGACATTTACTAGATTACTATTAGGTGAAAGTAAAGTATTGGTCTGACATTTACTAGATTACTATTAGGTGAAATTAAAGTATTGGTCTGACATTTACTAGATTACTATTAGGTGAAATTAAAGTATTGGTCTGACATTTACTAGATTACTATTAGGTGAAATTAAAGTATTGGTATGACATTTACTAGATTACTATTAGGTGAAAGTAAAGTATTGGTCTGACATTTACTAGATTACTATTAGGTGAAATTAAAGTATTGGTCTGACATTTACTTGATTACTATTAGGTGAAATTAAAGTATTGGTCTGACATTTACTAGATTACTATTAGGTGAAAGTAAAGTATTGGTCTGACATTTACATGATTACTATTAGGTGAAATTAAAGTATTGGTATGACATTTACTAGATTACTATTAGGTGAAATTAAAGTATTGGTATGACATTTACTAGATTACTATTAGGTGAAATTAAAGTATTGGTCTGACATTTACTTGATTACTATTAGGTGAAATTAAAGTATTGGTATGACATTTACTAGATTACTATTAGGTGAAAGTAAAGGTATTGGTCTGACATTTAGTAGATTACTATTAGGTGAAATTAAAGTATTGGTCTGACATTTACTAGATTACTATTAGGTGAAATTAAAGTATTGGTCTGACATTTACTTGATTACTATTAGGTGAAAGTAAAGTATTGGTCTGACATTTACTTGATTACTATTAGGTGAAATTAAAGTATTGGTCTGACATTTACTTGATTACTATTAGGTGAAATTAAAGTATTGGTCTGACATTTACTAGATTACTATTAGGTGAAATTAAAGTATTGGTCTGACATTTACTAGATTACTATTAGGTGAAATTAAAGTATTGGTCTGACATTTACTTGATTACTATTAGGTGAAATTAAAGTATTGGTCTGACATTTACTAGATTACTATTAGGTGAAATTAAAGTATTGGTCTGACATTTACTTGATTACTATTAGGTGAAATTAAAGTATTGGTCTGACATTTACTAGATTACTATTAGGTGAAATTAAAGTATTGGTCTGACATTTACTAGATTACTATTAGGTGAAATTAAAGTATTGGTCTGACATTTACTAGATTACTATTAGGTGAAAGTAAAGTATTGGTCTGACATTTACTTGATTACTATTAGGTGAAATTAAAGTATTGGTCTGACATTTACTTGATTACTATTAGGTGAAATTAAAGTATTGGTCTGACATTTACTAGATTACTATTAGGTGAAATTAAAGTATTGGTCTGACATTTACTTGATTACTATTAGGTGAAATTAAAGTATTGGTCTGACATTTACTAGATTACTATTAGGTGAAATTAAAGTATTGGTCTGACATTTACTTGATTACTATTAGGTGAAATTAAAGTATTGGTCTGACATTTACTAGATTACTATTAGGTGAAATTAAAGTATTGGTCTGACATTTACTAGATTACTATTAGGTGAAATTAAAGTATTGGTCTGACATTTACTTGATTACTATTAGGTGAAATTAAAGTACTGGTCTGACATTTACTAGATTACTATTAGGTGAAATTAAAGTATTGGTCTGACATTTACTTGATTACTATTAGGTGAAATTAAAGTATTGGTATGACATTTACTAGATTACTATTAGGTGAAATTAAAGTACTGGTCTGACATTTACTTGATTACTATTAGGTGAAATTAAAGTATTGGTCTGACATTTACTAGATTACTATTAGGTGAAATTAAAGTATTGGTCTGACATTTACTTGATTACTATTAGGTGAAATTAAAGTATTGGTCTGACATTTAGTAGATTACTATTAGGTGAAATTAAAGTATTGGTCTGACATTTACTTGATTACTATTAGGTGAAATTAAAGTATTGGTCTGACATTTACTTGATTACTATTAGGTGAAATTAAAGTACTGGTCTGACATTTACTTGATTACTATTAGGTGAAATTAAAGTATTGGTCTGACATTTACTAGATTACTATTAGGTGAAATTAAAGTATTGGTCTGACATTTACTAGATTACTATTAGGTGAAATTAAAGTATTGGTCTGACATTTACTTGATTACTATTAGGTGAAATTAAAGTACTGGTCTGACATTTACTTGATTACTATTAGGTGAAATTAAAGTATTGGTCTGACATTTACTTGATTACTATTAGGTGAAATTAAAGTATTGGTATGACATTTACTAGATTACTATTAGGTGAAATTAAAGTACTGGTCTGACATTTACTTGATTACTATTAGGTGAAATTAAAGTACTGGTCTGACATTTACTTGATTACTATTAGGTGAAATTAAAGTATTGGTCTGACATTTACTTGATTACTATTAGGTGAAATTAAAGTATTGGTCTGACATTTACTAGATTACTATTAGGTGAAATTAAAGTATTGGTCTGACATTTACTTGATTACTATTAGGTGAAATTAAAGTATTGGTCTGACATTTACTTGATTACTATTAGGTGAAATTAAAGTATTGGTCTGACATTTACTTGATTACTATTAGGTGAAATTAAAGTATTGGTCTGACATTTACTTGATTACTATTAGGTGAAATTAAAGTATTGGTCTGACATTTACTTGATTACTATTAGGTGAAATTAAAGTATTGGTCTGACATTTACTTGATTACTATTAGGTGAAATTAAAGTATTGGTCTGACATTTACTTGATTACTATTAGGTGAAATTAAAGTACTGGTCTGACATTTACTTGATTACTATTAGGTGAAATTAAAGTATTGGTCTGACATTTACTAGATTACTATTAGGTGAAATTAAAGTATTGGTCTGACATTTACTTGATTACTATTAGGTGAAATTAAAGTATTGGTCTGACATTTACTTGATTACTATTAGGTGAAATTAAAGTATTGGTCTGACATTTACTTGATTACTATTAGGTGAAATTAAAGTATTGGTCTGACATTTACTTGATAGGTGAAATTAAAGTATTGGTCTGACATTTAAGTACTGGTCTGACATTTACTAGATTACTATTACGTGAAAGTAAAGGTATTGGTAGAGGAAGAAATTAAGTTGCGAACATGAAATGTTTATTTTACCTCAATAAGTCTTGGCTCCTTCTCGTCTTCCTCTGTTGAAGCCATGGCTTTGTGTTCATCAAACAGATGGTCTAACTTTTCTTGTAACTTGGATTTTTCCTTCTCAAGGGCAGTGACTTTCTGTATTGCCATAGAAACCAAACAAATAAATCAATACAACTATTCAAACAGCGAGATAATTATTCCTTCCATGGAAAAAGCTTTCAGAGTGGTACCAATGTTTGAAACTTGTATGTTGACAGAAAATGCCTAAATGCCATGTGTACCAGAATGCTAGTTAATTTATAGTTCCACTTTTTTAAGGTTACTGAAAAAATAAAAATAAAACAGAAGTTGTTCTAGATTACAAACCAACTTGACAGGTCATGGCTAGACAAGTGTTCTTTTCTCCTGACCCTTTTCTCTCAACACACTGTTCATTTGATTTGATTTGATTTGATTGAGTTATTACTTTTAGCCATTTAATACATTTGGTGCTGGAAAACTTATCATTACTACAAGATGTGCAGTTTAAAAAATTCAAAACAAAAAATTGATAAAAAACTTTTAACAAAAAACACACAGCTTATGTTATGTTACACAGTGCACTATGTTATTAAATACAGTTTGTTATGTTACACAGTGCACTATGTTATTAAATACAGTTTGTTATGTTACACAGTGCACTATGTTATTAAATACAGTTTGTTATGTTACACAGTGCACTATGTTATTAAATACAGTTTGTTATGTTACACAGTGCACTATGTTATTAAATACAGTTTGTTATGTTACACAGTGCACTATGTTATTAAATACAGTTTGTTATGTTACACAGTGCACTATGTTATTAAATACAGTTTGTTATGTTACACAGTGCACTATGTTATTAAATACAGTTTGTTATGATTTTAATGAATTACACTTCATTTATGATATTAATAAGACTTTGATAATATAAGTCTCTTTTACATGCATTAAACAGTATTTAGTGACACTTAGTAAACAACTATTAAACAAACATCAATACAACTATAGACATAAACACCAAACAATTTTATATGGCAAAG
This sequence comes from Glandiceps talaboti, assembly GCF_964340395.1. Classification (NCBI taxonomy): domain Eukaryota; kingdom Metazoa; phylum Hemichordata; class Enteropneusta; family Spengelidae; genus Glandiceps; species Glandiceps talaboti. The sequence goes on along the minus strand of NC_135563.1, from coordinate 548,727 downwards.
TCAGGATTAATGGCATAGAATGGATGTATGGGTAAAGTCAGTATATATAGCTATATCAACAATCACACATACACTGTATGGATTTGAACTATATCAACAATCACACACTGAATGGATTTGAACTATATCAACAATCACACACTGAATGGATTTGAACTATATCAACACACACACACACACACACACACACACACACACACACACACTGTGTGGATTTGAACTATATCAACAATCACACACTGTATGGATTTGAACTATATCAACAATCACACACTGAATGGATTTGAACTATATCAACAATCGCACACACACACTGAATGGATTTGAACTATATCAACAATCGCACACACACTATATGGATTTGAACTATATCAACAATCACACATACACTGTATGGATTTGAACTATATCAACAATCACACATACACTGAATGGATTTGAACTATATCAACAATCACACATACACTGTATGGATTTGAACTATATCAACAATCACACACTGAATGGATTTGAACTATATCAACAATCACACACTGAATGGATTTGAACTATATCAACAATCACACACACATACACACACACACTGTGTGGATTTGAACTATATCAACAATCACACACACACTGGATTTGAACTATATCAACAATCGCACACACACTGTATGGATTTGAACTATATCAACAATCACACACTGAATGGATTTGAACTATATCAACAATCGTACACACACTATATGGATTTGAACTATCAACAATCGCACACACACTGTATGGATTTGAACTATATCAACAATCACACACACACACACTGAATGGATTTGAACTATATCAACAATCACACACACACTATATGGATTTGAACTATATCAACAATCACACACTGTATGGATTTGAACTACTAGTATATCAACAATCACACACTGAATGGATTTGAACTACTAGTATATCAACAATCACACACTGTATGGATTTGAACTACTAGTATATCAACAATCACATACTGAATGGATTTGAACTACTAGTATATCAACAATCACACACTGAATGGATTTGAACTATATCAACAATCACACACACACTGTATGGATTTGAACTATATCAACAATCGCACACACACTGAATGGATTTGAACTATATCAACAATCACATACTGAATGGATTTGAACTATATCAACAATCACACACTGAATGGATTTGAACTATATCAACAATCACACACTGTATGGATTTGAACTACTAGTATATCAACAATCACACACTGAATGGATTTGAACTACTAGTATATCAACAATCACACACTGTATGGATTTGAACTACTAGTATATCAACAATCACATACTGAATGGATTTGAACTACTAGTATATCAACAATCACACACTGAATGGATTTGAACTATATCAACAATCACACACACACTGAATGGATTTGAACTATATCAACAATCACACACACACTGTATGGATTTGAACTATATCAACAATCACATACTGAATGGATTTGAACTATATCAACAATCACACACACACTATATGGATTTGAACTATATCAACAATCACACACTGAATGGATTTGAACTATATCAACAATCACACACTGAATGGATTTGAACTATATCAACAATCACACATACACTGTATGGATTTGAACTATATCAACAATCACACATACACTGTATGGATTTGAACTATATCAACAATCACACACTGAATGGATTTGAACTATATCAACAATCGCACACACACTGTATGGATTTGAACTATATCAACATTCACACACACACTGTATGGATTTGAACTATATCAACAATCACATACTGAATGGATTTGAACTATATCAACAATCACACATACACTATATGGATTTGAACTATATCAACAATCACACATACACTGTATGGATTTGAACTATATCAACATTCACACACTGAATGGATTTGAACTATATCAACAATCACACACACACTGTATGGATTTGAACTATATCAACAATCACACATACACTGTATGGATTTGAACTATATCAACAATCACACATACACTGTATGGATTTGAACTATATCAACAATCACACACACACTATGGATTTGAACTATATCAACAATCACATACTGAATGGATTTGAACTATATCAACATTCACACACTGAATGGATTTGAACTATATCAACAATCACACACACACTGTATGGATTTGAACTATATCAACAATCACACATACACTGTATGGATTTGAACTATATCAACATTCACACACACACTGTATGGATTTGAACTATATCAACAATCACATACTGAATGGATTTGAACTATATCAACAATCGCACACACACTGTATGGATTTGAACTATATCAACAATCACATACTGAATGGATTTGAACTATATCAACAATCACACATACACTGGATGGATTTGAACTATATCAACAATCACACATACACTATATGGATTTGAACTATATCAACAATCACATACTGAATGGATTTGAACTATATCAACAATCACACACTGAATGGATTTGAACTATATCAACAATCACACACACACACACACACACACACACACACTGTATGGATTTGAACTATATCAACAATCACACACACACTGTATGGATTTAAACTATATCAACAATCACACACACACTGTATGGATTTGAACTATATCAACAATCACACACACACTGTATGGATTTAAACTATATAAACAATCCCATACTGAATGGATTTGAACTATATCAACAATCACATACTGAATGGATTTGAACTATATCAACAATCACACATACACTGAATGGATTTGAACTATATTAATAATGACACACTGTATGGATTTGAACTATAATAACAATGACACACACAGTATGAACTTGAACTATATATACATGTATAACAAGTCATTGAGAATGACATACTCCCCGCTATGATTGGGTTTTAAGGAACTGGCAGTTTATGTTGTCATTTTCGAGATATCACTACTCTGATCATGCAACAACACTTGTGAAACTAAATCAAACAGACTTAGATATGTTGTGTCTGCTCATTGGACATGGAACATGCCTACTCGATCATGTTGTGTCTCCTCATTGGACATGGGACATGCCTACTCTTCAAGATGATGTGATGGAATAAACCATTCAACAATAAAGGATGGGTCGTGTATGGGGGGGGGGGAACCTGTTCAAGCATGTCTGAGTTATGGCTTTGGACATGGAAAATTCACAAACACAATGGCTGCCAGACAGCCATATTGGATCATATCACGATGAAAATGGATAGGCACATGTATGTTATAGAACACTGTCCTAATACCAACTTTGAATGAGATCTGTTCAAGCATGCATGTCTGAGTTATGGCTTTGGACATGACAACTGCGCCAACAAAATCGCCATATCGGATTGTATAACAACGAAAATGGATAATTATGCACAGTCATGTAAGTCATAGAACACTGTGCTAATACCAACTTTGAATGAGATCTGTTCAAGCATGTCTGAGTTATGGCTTTGGACATGGAAAATTCGCAAACAAAATGGCTGCAAGGCAGCCATATTGGATCGTATCACGACGAAAATGGATATGCACATGTATGTCATAGAACACTGTCCTAATACCAACTTTGTTTTAGCACAGTGTGACACAGGCTAAGAGGTACAGTTGATCGAACATTGCTGTAATTATGCAATTTGTACATTGAATCTGTAAGCTACATCAACACTATAGGATATATGCACTTTGTCATGGTTAATGTATATACCAAATTATATTGAATTTCAAGTATTCATTTCAAAGATATAGACCAATTACTAAAAAGAATGAATTATACATAATTATGCAAATGACTAGTAAATTACATTCAGTGAATGTTCACCAAAATCTAGTCAGTTCTTTCCATTACCATATGGAGGATGTGTAGCAAGTTTAATTAGAATTGATGAAATAGTTTTTGAGATATCATGTCCACAGACACACACAGACATGTACACACACACACACACACACACACACAGACACACAGACACACACACACACACACAGAAGCATAACATAACACTCTCTTACAACAGGTAAAAATATGTATGCTATTCTGAAGAAAACATTAATCTGAATTAAACAATACTGTTGCAATTTTGGGTAATTCTAGGATTTGCAAGAATGACACCAATCATCAAGCACAAACTCTAGAATTTTCCTAGCAATGATGACACCTACCTGTTCTTGTACTGAGCGATCAGAAAACTCAGACTAAACATGACAAGTGATTCAACACTTTAAAATGTTGTACAGACGTGCAAGTTGTTGTTCTACAATTTGAATTTGTCCAAAATCAATATGCACTACTTCAAAAGACCAATTAGGTCAGCTGATCACTTTTTGTTGTATTATTGAAATAATATTGATTTTTTTCACTCTATGACCTCTGCAAGTCTTCTCAAACCATAACTACTGGTAATTCTTAGTAAGTGTCCACACTTTAAACCCAAGTGTACCATTTATCAAACCATAACTAACTATCACTAAGTGTCCACACTTTAAACCCAGAGTTAGTTACAGTTTGATGTAATGTAGACTTGTAAGAGTTAGTTACAGTTTGATGTAATGTACACTATGTACACATCACAACTGTGTACACACTATGTACAATGTACACATCACAACTGGGTACACACTATGTACACATCACAACTGGGTACACACTATGTACACATCACAACTGGGTACACACTATGTACAATGTACACATCACAACTGGGTACACACTATGTACAATGTACACATCACAACTGGGTACACACTATGTACAATGTACACATCACAACTGGGTACACACTACACATTCCAAATTATTTAGCATGACTGTGTACACAGCTATGTTAACATAAATCAAACCACCAACAATATTTATGGGATGGATAAACAATGTTTTTATGAACACTACTACACAGTTGTTGACATTTTGTCAAACACTACTACACAGTTGTTGATATTTTGTCAAACACTACTACACAGTTGTTGATATTTCGTCAAACACTACTACACAGTTGTTGATATTTTGGCAAACACTACTACACAGTTGTTGATATTTTGTCAAACACTACTACACAGTTGTTGATATTTTGTCAAACACTACTACACAGTTGTTGATATTTTGTCAAACACTACTACACAGTTGTTGATATTTCGTCAAACACTACTACACAGTTGTTGATATTTCGTCAAACACTACTACACAGTTGTTGACATTTCATCAAACACTACTACACAGTTGTTGACATTTCGTCAAACACTACTACACAGTTCTTGATATTTTGTCAAACACTACTACACAGTTGTTGATATTTTGTCAAACACTACTACACAGTTCTTGATATTTTGTCAAAACCACTTTAACACTATATAATAAACACTTATTTCATTGTACATACTAATATATGTATATTGTCATGTCACCAATTGAACCTATTAATTATTATCCAAATTAGTAAGTTTTAAAACGATACTTATCATTACACATAATAAACTAAATCAAAATAAAGACAAATGCAACTTATATATCACCTGTGCTGTTTCTGGCTGCATGCATAGGAGACAAAATGGAATTGACCACATTAGAAATGAGAAATGGGGAGAAAATTATTTTCATAAATTGAGACAGATTAATATGATGTGTATTAATGTTAATGATTATCAATAATGATTACACAACTTTCTTCAACAAACAGCTGTAGAATCTACACAGCATAAAGATGAACAACAACAAAGTGACATTTATCAACAACACAAAATCTTTCATACTCTTTTGTGGTATCAATATTGTAGCTTCTATAACACCAAACATAAATGATGTCTTCTACTACTTAACTGTAGTACTGAATTTTATCAAAATAAAAGTATTCAACAGGAATATCAATTCTTGTATAGATTCATGTATGAATGAAATGTTGAAGAAAGGTCTTTCATTGTTGATTGGTATTAATTTGGCAGTTGTACATAGCTATTGTAGCTGTTGCTTTGTGTCATATGAATAGCAATGACCACCACCACCATCACCAGACCACTACAACTACCATATCCACACCACCCCACCCTACCACCACCACCACCACCACCACCACCACCACCACTATATTTGTACCACCTAGCACCCTTGATACAAACTCACATGGCATTCACCTTCCGTAATGTCTGACCCTGTAAATTGGAGTCAAAATATCTCAGAAAACCAATTTGAAAACAAAATGAAACATATAAACTTAAAACTACCTTATCTGTTGTTTGATTATCAAAATATAACATCACATACTTTTTTTATAGTCAGAACTTGTTTTCATTTCATTCTGATGGGACAAATGCTTTCTTTATCTTACAATGTATTGAATGAATGCCTTACTTTTATTGCAAGGGAAACATGAGGTATGTAATTCACCCAAAACTGACCAAGTACGGGCAGAGTTACGAGCTCGTAAGTCTCAAGTACGAGTGACGTCTGAACTCGCAATTTCCATATACGGGTGACGTCATACTCTTGTAGTTGGCCTAATTTTCGATGAGTACGCAGAGGACTCACGCTTGTCGTATTCCGCGAGTATGGGGCGAATATTTGGTTGTTGTAAATTAAATTTAATAATAATGATATTCTCTTATCATTGATGTGAAAACAATTCTCGGCAAGCTAACATTTAGGCATATGTTATTTTATATTCACTCGTAACTTGGAAGTATAATCGGCTCTGAACTTGGTGTGATTAATGTGAGCGGTGCGGAGGAATATCTGTCTAGTTGGTTTGGTAACGCAATTTTCCCCGGGTGCTCGATTTATGCCACTTACCAATACGGCTGATGTTCGCAAACGCCGTTACGTTGTGTTGGCAGGATTGGTTAGGAAATTTATTTTCATAATGAAACATTCAGTCACACATATCATGACGAAAATATATTCCTTATTATTTGTCAGATCATTTGTCACTTACATAAAAAACTTGGAAGGCGGGATCGTTACTATAGCCACACACCCTTCAACAGAATGATATGTCCCAGGAAAAAAGATGGCGCAGATAAAATGTACATTGTACTGAGTCTAGGCATGGAAGTACTTCCATGGTCTAGGTGAACGAAGGGATTGTTAGCCTAAAAATGATAAAACAAGACTTGTGTGGCCACAAGTTAGGTTAGATAGGGTTCTTAACATTCTAGTTCAATCACAAATCGACTTTTGATAATGATTTGACGTTTAGATTTTCCCCGGGCAGTAACTCACTGAATCCCGTATCAATGAATCATGCAATGGCTATGGACGTCACCAGCTACAAAATTTCAGGCTGAAAAACCTGCACCTACACAAATTTTGTTCCGTTTACCCTCTAGTTTGCTCCCGGGCGCTTTCTTTCTTCCCGGGCAGTAATTAGGAGGACCACTACATGATGTCACTCGTATTTCAGACTTACGAGCTCGTTACGTCACCCGTATATATACGTTCAGACGTCACTCGTACTTGAGACTTGCGAGCTCGTAACTCTGCCCGTACTTGGTCAGTTTTGGGCCAATTACTTACATGGAAACATACATTGCATCCTGATGGAAGGTATTCCTTTATTATTACGTTAGTAACAAACACCTTAGGGCTTTCATTGCATTATGATGTATTAAATGCCTTGCTTTAGTTGCATTCTGATGGGAAGAATAACATATTGCCTTACTTTGTATTCTGACAGAATGAATGCCTTGAGATGGGAAGAGTAAGTTATTGCCTTACTTTGTATTTTAACAGAATGAATGCCTTGAGATGGGAAGAATAACTTACTGCCTTACTTTGTATTTTAACAGAATGAATGCCTTGAGATGGGAAGAATAAGTTATTGCCTTACTTTGTATTCTAACAGAATGAATGCCTTGAGATGGGAAGAATAACTTACTGCCTTACTTTGTATTTTAATAGAATGAATGCCTTGAGATGGGAAGAATAACGTACTGCCTTACTTTGTATTTTAACAGAATGAATGCCTTGAGATGGGAAGAGTAAGTTATTGCCTTACTTTGTATTTAAACAGAATGAATGCCTTGAGATGGGAAGAATAACTTACTGCCTTATTTTGTATTTTAATAGAATGAATGCCTTGAGATGGGGCACACCAATGGATGCTATATGCAAAAGCAGCATAATTATCAACATAAATTTGGCACATACAGAATTAATTTTAATACTTACCTGTTTCTCTTGTTTGACCTCTGCCATTTTTTGAAAGAGAAGTTCATTTTCATAATTTCTGCCTTCTCTTGCTGATGCCATTTGTTTCTTTAAGTTTCCTATATCTTCTATCAACTTGGACTCATTCTTGAGGTAGACATCTTCTTGGGCACGGAATTTAGCCTCTGTTCTCTTCATTTTACCAATGCTATCTTCCAGTTCATCAACTCTCTAGTAATAACAAGACACATGGTATTGATTCTAATAACAGAATGAGTAGCATATGTAACTTGGGGGATGTTGAAGATGAGTACCAATTTCTTTATTTAAATCTGTCAATTTTTATCATACAGTTAGTGTACAAAATAGTGCCAATGGCATTGTAGCACAACTGTACAGTTTTTAAAAATGTTTACCCACATGCTGATCCATGCTAGGTACAGGTGTTCATTTGCCGAATGATTATCCAGTTGCCTATCCAACCCTGTTATCTTTGCAATACAGCAATCATTTGGCTGTTGCTATGGGCATGGTCATGTTGCTAGATATATTAACATACAGCAATCATTTGGCTGTTGCTATGGGCATGGTCATGTTGCTAGATATATTAACATACATTTTTTGAATGTTCGTTCACTTGTCTATGAATCCCTGATGTTATCTTTGCAATATATGTGATCATTTGGCTGTTGACATGGGCGTGGTCTTGTTGCTTGTTTGGTAGAAGACGATCTGATTAAAATCCGATGAGGTGAAAGCAGCTAGATGCCTTTATTTACCTCTATTTCCATTGTTTTGTGTCATTTGTTTTGTTCCGAGTGATCGCCGCCTTCCCACATCTGAACCTGTGTAATAGACAATTGTGTTTGAATCTCGCGCTTTCGATTGGCCAATCAGGATGAGTGTTACGTTGGCAGTTGCACACACTGGAGAAATTGAAGCATGCTGATTGGTTGTGAAAACCTTACCAAATTGTTGACATTCAATGGGATTGTCTATTACACAGGTTCAGATGTGGGAAGGCTGTGATCACTCGGAACAAAACAAACGTCACAAAACGATGGAAATAGAGGTAAATAAAGGCATCTCGCCACTTACACCACATCGGATTTTAATCAGATTGACATCACATATACTACTTTTTATTGTTCATTATTGAAAATTCACAATGTTTCACTGTTAACCACATTTAAACTGAATGCCTCCCGTAAGGAAATCACTTATTATGCAAATAACTCATTAAACTAAAAAAACTATGGTAACAGGCTTTTTTGGACAATCGCGCTTTCTTAGGTTAATGTATGTAATTATACGGAATTTGAAGAGTGCATGATACTGCTTAATTACTGAATATCATTCATTATTCAAAATACTCATTAAAAGTAGATGTTGTAGCAACAAACTTCATAGGACAGGTGCGTATTATTATGGTTGATATATGTACCATATTATACAAAATTTGAAGCTTGCATTTTTAAGATACAACCTAGTTACCTAAAATCATTAATTATGCAAATATTTCACGAAAACTGTAAGCTATATCAGCAAATTTTATAGGACATATCTTATTATTGTTATGGTTAACGTATGTACTAAATTATATTGAAATTCAAGTATGCAGTCTTATATATCTTAATTATCGAAAATCATTAAAATTATTAACACTGTAAGGTACATCAACAACTTTATAGGGCATATAAAGTTTGTTATGTTTAATGTATGAAGTAAATTATATTGAAATTGAAGCATGCAGTCTTAAGGTAGCAGTAAAGGCTATTTTTCTCCCATTTCTTTGTTGTATAAAAAAAATCATAAAAAATGTCAGAATAAAGATATTGCAACCAAACTCGCAGCAAACATCCTTCTTTATATGATTGTTTTAGGAGTATTATTATTTTGCGTTTCTTTATGATTAATGAAATATGACACCAGTAAATATGAAAAATAAATATTTTTTAATATTTTCATTTCGATCTTGGAAACTACATGATCTTTTAATCATTTCTTTGCATTTAAATATTCCTTATAGAATTTTCTAACTTCTCTCGGTGGTTTTTGTCGATATCTATCATCGTTTTTTTTTAAATGAATTTTTAAAACTGTAAATTTCGGTAAAAAATGAGTGCTACTTTGGCGACACCTTGTTGTCGAAGTATACCTGCTACGTCGAAAAACCACCGAGAGAATTTTTATATAATCACGTTTTATCGACCATAAAAGGTTTCATTCCATTGCCATGAGTAACAACGTAGATCGAAAGCTTTGAAAAAGATATACAAAGGGTGAAAAACAACGTTTTTCGTGTATTTTTAGCATTTTTACAGTACCTCTTTTGCTCTAATTCGCTGGTGTGTTTGGCATTCTGACATGTTAAGACCCTCTAGTAAATGTAAAGATTATCAATATGGCGTGTCCTTGATTGTATGGTGTAGAAAAGCACTCAAGCAAGACACGTGTCAAACGTCTACCAGAATGTGATACTATGTAACTAGGCTAAGGAGTCGTAAACAATAGACACTACACTGCGCATGCGTAGAGTCCTTTCACTAGCGAGTTCTTTAGTAACGTATACCACATGCTACGCTTACACCATACTTACACTAAATGCTCAAAGAAATCGTTATTTTACCGAGATTCGCCATTCAATATCAAAATGGTTTGCTCAGTAAGTAAGATAGAGAAGGTAAGAACAAGCATGAAGGCTCTGTCTGAGTTTTAGCATCTGAGAAAAATAAGGAAAACTCATCGAGGACTGATACCTCCGTCACAGAGCTACATGCAACACCATGTACCAACAACAAGCTCTGGAACTTGAAGTGAAAGAGAAACTCTAAACACCCAGTATGTGTGACATCAAACTCAGTTCAATACACATAGTAAAAGCATGATTTTGATTCGACAGTTTTGTACGAATAAACATGTCTTCTGTCAAATTAGTTAGTTTTTGGTAATCGCGTACTTGTACAGTGCAAGGTCACCGGAAGTACCGTACTTTGAGTGACTCCCGCACATGTAGTTTTGACTTGCAATTGTGAATTTAGTTTAGACATTCATTTCACTCAGAATAACACGATAAAAACGTCTTGAATTGTTCACGATAGTTTAAATAATATTGATATCGACAGACGTCATTGACAAACAAATTTGTCGCTAGACAAAAACTAGACTTGATTGGTATATCGCTACCACGTAGTAGTAGAGTACGCTCGACTTCGGAGCAAGTCGCTGTACCCGAAGGCCGGCCCGATCGGGGATGAGTACACGTGGAAGCACATGTCGTGTGTTGGCGAGTCTATGCCAATTGTTTTTGGTAAATACAGATGGATTTCGTAAATAGAACAAGTTTGATATTCATCATCAAAGAGCTTTAGCCATTCATACATTCAAGGGGTGTGGATAGAAAATCATTGAAAGATTTTGAACACAAGAAATCGCGTACTTGTACAGTGCAAGGTCACCGAAAGTACCGTACTTTGAGTGACTCCCGTACATGTAGTTTTGACTTTAATTGCAATTGTGAATTTAGTTTGCAGTCAATTTACCTAATACTGTGTCCCACATGATGAAATATTTTGCCATCCGTTAAAAACAATTCTCGCTTTTTCAAATTTGTGTTACGATCAAAGCAACCAAAATATGAATCATTGAATGTGTAAACATGTAACCTTTGGACTTCAAGCTTTGGGCTAGTATAGTAGTAATTGTGCAACGTGACACGTTAGTATTATGCAGCGAGTAAGTTTTTCTTTTTATATCCGATGGCGGTTTCATTTGCAAATTGTTTTAAAGTGGTGTTTCGAAATGCCGTCAGATTATTATTACAGTTTACACCATCATTTGAAGGTCTTCAGACTTTACTATATAGGCGTGGATGTATTCCCCATTTCCCTCGTAGAGGGCGTATCAAACCCCCTAGCTACACAGAAAACTTTCCAATGTTGGGATATTTAATTCGTGTGTAGTGTCTCCAACTATGAATGGATTTTTTTTTTGCGTGTGAAAAATAGTTTCTAGTGACTGCTTCAAGTTTTTTATGAAGTGTTTATATGCAAATTCAACTGACGTCCTAGCCTTTCCCGCTACCTTAAGATATAGAATAATTACCGAAAATAATTAATTATGCAAATTATTCACCAAATCTTTAAGCGAAATCAACAACTTTTATAGGAGATATGCACTCTGTTATGTTTAATTAATGTACTAAATTGTATTGAAATTCAAGTATGCAGTCTTATATATCTTAATTATCGAAAATCATTAAAATTATTAACACTGTAAGGTACATCAACAACTTTATAGGGCATATAAAGTTTGTTATGTTTAATGTATGAAGTAAATTATATTGAAATTGAAGCATGCAGTCTTAAGATATAGAATAATTACCGAAAATAATTAATTATGCAAATTATTCACCAAATCTTTAAGCGAAATCAACAACTTTTATAGGAGATATGCACTCTGTTATGTTTAATGAATGTACTAAATTGTATTGAAATTGAAGTATGCAGTCTTAAGATATAGCCTACTTACCGAAAACCATTACTTATGCAAATTATTCATTAACACTGTAAGGTACATCAACTAACTTTATAGGACATACAAAATTTCTTATGGTTAATGTATGTACTGAATTGTAATGAAAATGAAGTACTAATTACCAAGAATCATTAATTATGCAAATTATTCATTAACACTGAAAGGTACATCAACAAGCTTTACAGGTCATATGCGATTGTTATGATTAACGTGTAAACTGAATTAAATTGAAATTGAAGTATTATTACCTAAGTACCAAAAATCATTAATTATGCAAATAAATTCATTAACACTGTAAGGTACATATTCAATAAACTTGATAGGACATACGTGTTTTCTTATGGTTAACGTATGTACTAGATTATACTGAATTTGAGTATGCATTCTTATGATATAGCCTAATTACCAAATATAATTAATTATGCAAATTATTCATTAACGCTGTAAGGTACATCAACAAATTTTACAGGACATATGTATGTTGTTATGTTTAACGAATATACTAAATTATATTGAAATTGAAGTATGCAGTCTTAAGATATTGCTTAATTAGTTGATTTCATTGATATGCAAATTTCCCTAATTAACATGAACAGATCTCGCTCAAAAACTACTCAGGTCTAGCCATTACCCCAAACATTATAGGTACTAAATGTCATTATAATTGAGCTAGCTGTTTTTAAGAAAGTGGTGACACAGACAGACAGACACACACACACACACACACACACACACACACACACACACACACATCCCCCTTTTAATACCTCCCATACCCTTACAGAAGGTAAAAAAGCTTTTTAAAACTGCTAAATGACCTCGTATCGCAAGTGTAACAAAACATTAAATGAAATATGCCATTTTACAGCACAAAGTCTGGACTACAATCTCATGACTACTTTTCTTCCATATATAGTAAGGCTCTTTAGTTAAAGAACTTTGACCTCGACTGGTACATACATTTATAGTAATGGCTGCTGCAAGAATCACTGATCGGCAACTTTGAGGTGGCGATTTTGCCACCAATTTTGATCGTACGAAATCAAAACTCCATAAATGAACCACATTTAACAAGTCATTGTGAATGACATAGTCCCAGCTATAATTGGGTTTTAAGGAATTATCACTACTCTGATCACGCAACAACATTTGTGAACCTAAAACAAACAGACTTAGATATGTTGTGTGTGCTTGTTGGACATGGAATATGCCTCCAACAATAAAGGATTGGTTGGGTATGGGGGATCATATCACGATGAAAATGGAGTCTGAGTTATGGCTTTGGACATGGAAAATTCACAAACAAAATGGCTGCCAGGCAGCCATATTGGATCGTATCACGACGAAAATGGATATGCACATGTATGTCATAGAACGCTGTCCTAATACCAACTTTGAATGAGATCTGTTCAAGCATGTCTTAGTAATTGCTTTGGACATGGAAAATTCACAAACAAAATGGCTGCCAGGCAGCCATATTGGATCGTATCATGACGAAAATGGATATGCACATGTATGTCATAGAACACTGTCCTAATATCAACTTTAAATGAGATCTGTTCAAGCATGTCTGAGTTATGGCTTTGGACATGAAAATTCGCAAACAAAATGGCTGCCAGGCAGCCATATTGGATCGTATCACGACGAAAATGGATATGCACATGTATGTAATAGAACACTGTCCTAATACCAACTTTGAATGAGATCTGTTTAAGCATGTCTGAGTTATGGCTTTGGACATGAAAATTCACAAACAAAATGGCTGCTAGGCGGCCATATTGGATCGTATCATGACAAGAATGAATATGCACATGTATGTCATAGAACACTGTCCTAATACCAACTTTGAATGAGATCTGTTAAAGCATGTCTGAGTTATGGCTTTAGACAGGGAAAATTCACAAACAAAATGGTTGCTAGGCGGCCATATTGGATCGTATCATAAAACAAATTGACGTGCATATGCATATATGCCATAGCATGTTGCCCCTGTACCAAGTTTGAAAAAAAACGGTCCAGGCATCTCCAAGAAACGGCTGCGGACGGACGGACGGACAGATGGAACCCAATCCATAAGTCCCCGTTCCGGACTTCGTCCGCGGGGACTAAAAATGACGTAATTTTAGAATGATTATTATCGTTTATATTTAAGACTGATGGTGTCAAAATCGTCAACATACGCTAGTAACTTTGTAAGTTCAGATCGGAATATAATACACACAGTGTAATGTACCATTCTGTAGAAGGGGTGTACTGTTCGGATTTGTGCTGAAGTCTGCAACCTGTTTCACTTGTCGTTGAGGGTGCATGATGCGTAGAATTACATTTGCTTGTTGTCAGCCGTCAATGGTGTCTTTTCAAAAGTGGCACTTTACTTAAGTCTCTTGGACTGATTTCCAATATGGGATCGGTCACAATGGTCATTAACATATTTCATTTTTTTTAATTAAAAAAAATCATCAAAAATAGAAAAGATATGCTGACATGAAATTAACAAATCTGAGCTACCCTCTGCGTATCAACATACCAGATATCAAAGCAATCTGATGAGTAGCATTTGAGAAGATGAAAATATCATTTTTGAAAAAATTGTAAAAAATTGAAAAGGGCACAAATCAACTTGGCATGAACAAATCTGAATAGTCTTCCCCCAAGGATCATGCAGAACAAATATCAAAGTATTCTGACTGTCGGTTTTGGAGAAGAAGATGAAAATAGACAAAGTTGACATGTACGACAGACACCGCCGGAAAATCAACCTTGCCCTTCAGCTCCTGTCAGCTGTAATAATGATATGGATGTAGGCACTTGAATGGAGTTGTCAAGTATTATACCTCCAAATTTATGAATGCAAATTGAGAAATTTAAGACAATTATGGCTGCCATTCTCAGCTATATATGATGCAGTGACAAAACAAAGTGACGGGCATATGTTTCACATACATGTAGTATATTAGGTTTGTGCCAGGTTTGGTTGAAATCAGTTAGTAAATCTCAGAGATGTGATTAGGCTGCAGAAATTCAAAATTATGTTTGACGTCAGCGCGCGCCTACGTAAATCCGAAAATTCACGAATACAAACAAATATGTAAATGAGGTCAAATGGGGTCATATGACATCACATATCTGTTCGGCTCAGCATCTTCCGAGTCCTCGTGCATATGTCGTGGTCGAGTGGTAAAATCTAGAGGCTAGGACGTGTTGTCTATTGATTTATTTTGGGGTGTCTGTGGGTAAATGGAGGAAGATGGCAAAAGACGTCCACAAAACAACGGGAATACGCGAAATTATAACTTGCCGAGTGACACAGAACAAGAAGGTCGCAATGGATTGGTACGCATTCGAAGTCAGTTCATCCGATAACTTCGCTGCACTATACAAAGGGCTGGTTCTCGCTAGTCACAACAAACATGGTCCATTCAAAACAAAAATTGCAAAAAATGGCAGAACGTCTTGTTTCCTGTTACAGTCAGAAAAAAGTGGTGAAAGTGAGAAGATAGGGGTGAGTCCGGGGTTGACTATTGCAAATACGTGTGATAGGTTCCAAAAGTATTACATTCTTTTCGATGTTCAATTGATGAAGACAATAATAACAACACTGATGATGTACAACCTCAGAATGCCTTTTCCGTAACCCCGGGTTCCGTAATGATTGAAGCTCATTGCCCCAGCAGAAAGGGACGGGTAATTGATGCAGCAAACATCAACTTCAGACTGAGTGGTGAAACAGTTAGAGCTGTGGTGTCCTGCATAGATTGCAAAAAGCCCAGGTAAGGCATATAGTACATTTGATATTATCCACTGTACATTAGATATCACTTTTCCCAATTGTAGTCTCCTCCAAACTATACAATGTAGTAAATACTGTGCAGTGTGAATGAAGGGAAGAGAAAGGACAGAACCCAGTACATTGGGGACATTTACAGTCTTGTTATGTGTATTTTCTATGTGTATGTAGTATATGTTATACCAGTATATATGTCAAAAATAATACAAATATGAATTTCTCTGTTTTCTATTTCTCTTTGATAGGTGTATTTATTCTGCAAAGAAGCTTTATTCACAGCAAAAACAACAACTCAGTCAGGCACTCCTAGATGTTTGTCGTTATACCTGTGGTGGGTTACTAGTACAATCAGGGCATCCTCTCTATGGGACATGTGTAGTGAGCCAGAATCAGAGTTGTTGCAGTGAAATCTCAACACATTACTACTCATCCAAACTCATCAGCCTACCAGATGTCTGTTACAGCTGTGGTGATGAACATGTTTTCCCTGTGACTGAGGAAATGAAAGCTACATACCAGACAGTCCATCCAGTGTGTGTCACTTGTAAGGCCAACTCTGTGAAAGAGCGTGTAAGAAATAAAGCCGAAAAGAGAGAATTTGCCCAGTTCTGACTGTTTGTGGTTGTCACACCCATTCTCCATTAATGTGTTTGATACATGGAGTTCACAAACTTGTTTTGACTATGGCACCTGAAGTACAATTGTACCTTGCATGTTGTGCAGTATAAATATGCACATTAAACCATAGACAGTGGAGGGGAGACTCCACTGTCTATGATTAAACCAGTATTGTTCGTTGCTAGTTTATTCCAACTGTTAATTTTTTTGCCAGGAAATTTTTGACTGTTGTCATGACACTGCACCATGCATGTTGTGTAGTACAGATGGACTTCATCAAAATGACATTTTAACTTTCAAGGTGTTTGGCAGAAGGCCAGTATATCTTATTGTAAGTTTGTCCAAACTGGTTCAATAAAATGTTGTTCAACTTATATGCTTGAGTATATTATTTCAATGAAATTGTCTGTTGTACACACAACCTTTGTATATACATGACACTGTAAACATCTGATGTATGAAATCTGCTTAAAAGCGAAAGATAAGGGCTTTCTATTATGGATATTTGCTTTCAATTTTCTTATATTATCTCATTTTCATATTTTGGAATATATAATTAGTTTGTTTTGTAACCCCCCCCCCCCCCCCCCCCCCCCCTCCTAGGTTTTAGGGTCTTGGGGTGATGTCAAACATAATTTTGAATTTGCGCAGCCTTAGTAAGAACATGAAAATAAGTAAACAATGCTTACATGACACATTGGCAAGTAAATTCACATATTTTTTGCAAAATAAATAAACATGAATATTTAATCATCATAGCTACCATTTTTTTTAGCTCATAAAGTTATTTTTAATGGTCTCTTATCAACGAATGAAAAAATTCAAGGCGATTGTAATTCATGGTATCATTGTTAACTATCTAGGGGTATACAGCTTCATTTACCTTATTCGAATCATCCAGCTCACTTAGTTTAACTCTAAGTTCTGCTTCAAGACTGCATATCTTAGCAGCAAGTCTATCCTTCTCATGTTCAAGCTCTAAAGCTTTCCTTTTTAGACGACTCTCAGAGGCTGTCATTTTCTTTAGTTTCTGTTTCAATATAAAAATACATATTATAAATTACTTGGAGAAAATTTCTTCTTTTATACAGAAAAATAGTGCCAATGGCATTTTAGCACAACTGTACACTTTTTAAAACTGTTTACCCACATGCTGATCAATGCTAGGTATTTGCTGAATGACTATCCAGTTGCCTATGCAACCCTGTTGTTATCTTTGCAATATATGCGATCATTTGGCTGTTGCTATGGGCATGGTCTTGTTGCTAGACATATTTGCATACATTTTTTGAATATTCGTTCAGTTGTCTATGAATCCCTGATGTTATCTTTGCAATGTACATGGTCATATGGCTGTTCCTATGGGCGTGGTCTTGTTGCTATATTTGCATGGATTTTTTAAAATTGTATTCATTTGTCTTATCCTTATCAGTTCAGTTGTGCTAAAAAAACATGCCTTCCAAGTGAAATATTGAGATTTTACTGCTCAAATTTGCATAAATGTGCACATTTTTTATTCTTTTAACAAAGATTAGATAGAAAGAAACAACACTGAGTAAAAATATTTGCACAATGCCATTTCCCTCGTTCTGACCAAGTATGATACATTTTGTGAGCAATGAATGTATCATGGGAAAATTCAATACAGCAGCCATATGAAATCCTTTGAAAACTTGCTTTATTACTTTGTGTTTCCTTTTTCATTTATGTTCTGTATACTTAATGTCCAATAGTAATTCAATAATTGTGTTAGGGTATTTTAGGTGTTCACCACTCAAAATTCATTCTATTGAACCAGATTGCTGCTGACTGAATTCCAAAAGACAAGCAAAGGTCCTCATAGTGTACATCAGATTTCAGAACATGTTGCTAGAAGATGGTCCTGTAGGCATCTTGCGTTATATGTTGCAAAGCAACTTTTTATGGACAATTTGATGGTGAATGAAAAATGCCCTCAAAGTGAAATGGTGAAATTTTACTACTCAAAATTAGCATACAATTCCATTCTTGCATACACATTTTACTGACGCATCATTAGAAATGAAATAAAAAAATATATTTCTTGAAAAATAGAGCAATGGTGTTGTAGCACAACTGTACACTTTTAAAAAATGTTTACCCACATGCTGAGCCATGCTCGGTATAGGTGTTCATTTACTGAATGACTATCCAGGTGCCTATCCAACCATGTTGTTATCTTCGCAATATACGCCATCATTTGGCTGTTGCTATGGGCATGGTCTTGTTGCTAGGCACATTTGCATACCTTTTTTGAATGTTTATTCACTTATCTATGAATCCCTGATGTTATCTTTGCAATATACATGACCATATGGCTGTTGCTATGGGTGTGGTCTTGTTGCTAGGTATATTTGCATACACTTTTTGAATTTTTGTTCACTTGTTCAAGAATCCCTGTTGCTATATTTGTGTAATACACCATTGTTTGGGTGTTGCTGTGGACGTGGTCAAGGTTGCTTGGGGTATTTGCGTACATTTTTTGAATGTTGACTCACTTGCCAATCAGATGATGTTGTTATTTGATCAAAAAATACTGTCATTTAGTTGTTGCTAAGGGCATGGTTATGTTGCTAGGGCCAATTGTATCAAAATATTCTGAAGAAAATCTGCAGAAACATCTCACCAAATTTCAGTCTCACTGAGCAAGTACTTTTTGAGATATAAGTTTTGACTGAAATTCACATTTTTACACCAAATTTGCATATCACTGATGAGATCATTATATGCTTGATATTTCTTCATCTATACACCCACAGATGCATCCTCATTAAATTTCAGCCCAATCTGCTTAGTAGTTTTGACATTAAAGATTTTTGACGAAAAAGACAAATTTTTAGCCCTAATTTGTATATCACTGATAGGATCATTATGTCACGAATAATTCTTAATTTAAATACCCCTAAGAATGTTCTCACCAAATTTCAGACTGCACTGTACAATATTTTACCCACAACTTTCTCTGATTTGTACTGTTGGACATCATCTTGAAGTCGGCCAAATCTCACCTGTGTACAGGATTCTGTAAGAATATTTTTGCTATTTTCAAAACGTAGAATTGACACTGATGAGTTTCTGAATACATATTTTCATTGATTCGGGTATCAATGTTTTATTGCAGAAGGAGTAGCAATTTTAGAAATTTGTCAACAGATTTTCTTGAAAAACATGCAAAATATTTTCTACAAAACTAAGGAAAATATATGTACCTGTTATGTGTTTGCCAAAGATATATTAATTTGAATACGTATGACAAAATATATTTTCATACTAAAACTCATCATACATACTGTCTACCCAAGTTAGTGATACTTTGACATTGAAAAGTGTTTTATTCACAGTACATGTTTCATTTACTTGTTAGCACATTTTATGCAAAATTTAGAACTTTATTTTTGATTCCCAAACTTACTTTTGTTACATATTGATTAAAGTGGCCATATGGATGAGGATTGGGTATTTATTTTGGATTTTTAATTTATAAACCAATTTTATCATGGCTTCCTACTTGTGAATTCAATGTGAAACAACATATGCAAAGTCCTTCTTTGTAACTCAATCAATTGTAAAACACTAATAAATGTGTGAAATATTTGTTATTGTACGTACAATAACAATTTTTTACACAAATTTTAGCTTTTTGTAATGTATTGAGTTACCAACACAGACTTGGTCTATGTTGTTTCACATTGATTTCTCAAGCAGGAAGCCATGATAAAATTGTTTTATAAATTAAAACCCCAAAATAAATACCAAATCCTAATCCATATGGCCACTTTAAACGTAATTACTATGCTCAAAATGTTGACAAATATGGGTTATTAAAGAAGTTATAAAATAAGAAACTTCCAAGCATACAAATCAGAGAGAGTTGTGGGTAAGATATTGTACAGTGTTGACCGATCCACCCATTAGTTTTTGAGTTTAAGTTTTTTGACCCACATTTTTTGATCCAAAAATGGCTCCAAGTCAGCTAAATTGCACCATATCCCAAAGCAAACTGACAGGCATATGTAAGTCATAGTTCACTATCAATTTAAAGAGTTTGAAAGAAATCGGTCAATGAAAAATGATTCCAGAGGCACACACGCAAGGATGAACGAACACATGGACGAGATGGAGCCCACTCTATATGTCCTGGACTACATCCGGTGGGGTTAAAAATAATTTCTAGTTTTGTTTATCTTTTTCTAATGTAATGTAATGACCAGTTTCTAATATGTTAAGTTAAAAAAAAAAACCATAAGAGAACTTAAGATGTAGACAGATGTGAAATGATATTTCATATATATCATACTCAACATAAATTAGGACTATTTGCTACAATCACATGCATTTTTTTGTACAAGTTTAAAAATTAAGTGCTTGATAATTGTTCTTTCCAAATAATTACAGGTGTTGGAAATTATGAACAACAATAATACTGTAATGCTATCTTTAATAATTGAAGTACTATACATGTATTATTATACTCATAAGAGAAATATCTATTTCCAAGGCAAGCACCTACATTAAATTGACTCTCTAAACTCAAACTGATAATCGTTGACATGGTACGACAAGCAGCAAGTTTAGAGTCTCATTTCCTATCTCAATTCATGTTGCTATTTTCAATTTTCAAGAAAAGATTCTCCTGCAAGAAAATTCAGACAAGTGACCTATTGGTCAGAATAGCTCTGCTGTTTTTTTTGTTCTTCTTTGTTTTGTTTTTGTAACATGTAGAAGTGGTTCTGCTGTTTAGCTCTTCCACTATGCAATTTTGTTTTAGCAAAGTAATCAGTGGTTAGTGGTTTCATGTGATGACTCACACACACTATAGAACACATTTCACACAGAAAGTTGGTAAAATATTGTACTTTTATAATATAGTCACCATTTCACAAAAATTCTATTTTACCCCTAATTTGCATATTAATAACCCAATTAACTTGTCTTGAACAAACTTACATCTGCTTATCTCAAGACACCTACACAACACAAATTTCAACTCAATTGGCCAAGTAGTTTTTGAAAAGATTTTAATTTAAAGCATTTTTACCAAAAATTCCATTTGTAGAAATAATTTGCATATCAATGACACAATCAACTTGTCCTGAAGAAACTTATATCTGCTCATCCCAAGACACCTACACAACAAATTTCAACTCAATTGGCCCAGTAGTTTGGAGAGGAAGATTTTTGAAGCATTTTAATGAAAATTACTATTTTTAGACCTAATTTGCATATTAATGACCCAGTCAATTTGTCTTGAACAAACATATCTGCTCATCCCAAGACACATACACAACAAATTTCAAGTCAATTGGCCAAGTGAAGATTTTTGAAGCATTTTTACCAAAAATTGTATTTTTAGACCTAATTTGCATAAAAATGACCCAATCAACTAGTCTTGAACAAACTTATATCTGCTCATCAAATGACACCTACACAACAAATTTCAGGTTAATTGACCCAGTAGTTTTGGAAGTTGACGGATGGAAGACAGACACTGACTGAGAATCAACCTAACCCTATCAGCTATCGCTGACAGTGGAGCTAACAAGCGACCTATCGGTCAGAATAGCTCCGCTGTTTTTTTATTTTTTTTATTTTTTTTTATTTTGGTGACATGTAGAAGTGGTTCAGTTCTTCAGCTCTTTACTATGCAGTTTTGTTTTAGCGATGCAATAAAGTGGTTAGTGGTTTCATATGATGTCTCACTATAAAACACATTTTACACAGAAGTTGGTAATGTATTGTACTTTTATACCATAGTCACCATTTTATAACAAAAATCTACTGTTATGAAAAATTGCACAAAGTCTCAGGGAAAAAATGACTGGGAAATGCACACAAGAAAAAGAAGAAGAAAAGAGGATTTTGAGGTTGGTTATAAATAATTCCAGTGTCTTACAGCTTTAACCCTGGAAAATTTTAATGATGAATGAAATAAACTAGGGATCTAAAATAATTTTGAGGCAATTTGAATTTCAATTTTCTAACAAATTTACCAAGTCAACAACATTCAACTTGTACTAGTTGTAGTAGATATATATATATAGGGAAGAAATGTATTAATCGCCATCTTAGTTTCCGTAAGGTGACAATCCCCAAGTACCCGAAAGAGAGTCATTCTCAGCCAACAGGGTTCGACACTGGAGTAAAAGTCACTATCCCACAGGACTAGAAAAATTGATAACGTAGTAGTCCTGCAAAAAATTTGGTGGTCCTATCTTTAAGTGCTTTCGCTTGTTCACTTAGGCTCTTCATCTCTCTTAGTTTTTGCTCTACTTCTAATTCACTTTTCCAAACCCCATATTTATTTCAAACACTGTTGTAATTGAACTGTCTATTTCGTTGTAGTTGTTTGTGCATCATCAACTCCTTACTGTAATTTTATTCTCTTTTTTATGTTTTGGAGCTTCTTCTCTTTTTTTGTTGCTTTCTGTGAGTAGTTTGTCTTAATTGGGGGGGGGGGGGGAGTAATAAGATGTTATGTGGTCTTATTTCTAGCTTAAATACTTCATAACATTTCTGGTACACATTGATCTAACTATTGCATTTTTAAAAGACAAAAAATTACCTTCCCATAGAGCAAGTCTTTATAGTGTTGTCCTTAGTGCATATTAGAATGTATTTACAACATAAAAATAAATAAATTTGAAGGTTACCAGCAGTTACAGCAAAATTTTGTTACTAATTACATGTACAAGTCACTTCGTCTATTTTCGTGTCTATGTACTTCCGGGTTGACATAAACGTTAAACGTGATACAGTCGGCCCTATAATTCTAAGAAATGACAAAACCGTTCGCAAAATAAAGTTCAGGATTTTAATTTTTTAAACTGAATATCAATATCCACTACACATTCAATAACTGGTTTCGCGTATTTAGAAATGTGCCCCAAAACATGAACACGGAACACGGAACACGGAATCGTCTACACGGCACTAAAAATCCTACCTGAGGATGGGGCTAGTGTTACTAAGTTAGCAGTTTCATTGTAGGCTGTAAGTTGTACCGGTAAAAAAAACGATCATCACATCATGTAGGAAGTACAAAAACATAGAACACGTTGTTTTCTTGCTGAATAAACTCACTGAAATAACAACACGGTCAAATTGCGTCTTCGATTTTGACAGCCACCATTGTTATGATTGAGCTTCACTAGTTCCGTTGAACGTGGCCGGGCGAACGCCGACATCCAATTTGTACAGCGTTTTTACAAAGGGAGCTCGTCAATAACCTACCGAATAATTAACTCAGAAACGAAGTTTAAATACTAACTGATCTAAGAATTACTGTTCAGAAAGACTACGCATCCGTACATAAATACGAATTCATGCGACAAAGATTTCAACTTTACTATTTACTTGTTACAGTGTAGAGGACTTATTATACACATATCATCGTACAACTAATTTTATTGGCTATAATATTAGCTACATTTGAAAGGTCGCACTTGATTGGCTCATCGTTCGCTATTCCCGTTTTCAAGAGACACCCCGCCAGAATAAAGTGCCACGTAGTACAGCAATGGCGCGAGATCGTCTGTTGGGTGACTTTCCCACCGGGTGTGCTTTTCGAAAACTACACAACACATGCTTTTATGACACGGAATCATAGAAAATCTACCCCGTTTCCAAACTAATCGTAATTTTATCGCGAATAGACAACCGGAGTTGGTCAAAATAGCAAATTAAAAATCAAATGAATTTTACTATGACCGTGAATTCATCATATAGCCGGTGGTTTGAATTCTGAGCTCCCTGATATACCTATCGAAAAGACACTATCCCGTCGGACTACCTACAATGGGCATTTTAGTAACCTTTACTGGTACATGGTCCTTACAGAAAGTTACTAGACTCGCGGGATAGCGAACCAGCGTGTATGTCGAACCCTTGCCATACGTTACAGCATAGACCCTCCTGGTTACAGTGGTAACACTCGTTCATGTTCGATTACCTTTCATAAAGAAAACAAAACGAAATGGTTGAAGTGATCTTTTTTTTAATTTCTTTTCATCACAACAACAAAATCTGCGCGATCAAAAGTGTTGTAAACTAAACCAGAAAGAATTATCGGGCTGGCTAAACTTCCCGATGAACTGGAGTAAGGTCCAAGTCCAAGTAAGCCCCGATAGTACGTGAGAAAATCGTCTCAAACTAGCGATACAACTTTCAAAATATAACTTGACATGTCTTCATTTGTTAGAGTTATACAATTCAAGACGGGGTTTCACTCGAAAACAACAATTCTGTGAATAATGACACTGAACGCAGCGATTTCTCGGACGATGTTACCACTGCACTGTAACGTATGGCTGACAACGACTTGCTTCTGGGTTAGTCCCTCGTGCATCCGGGTACTTTGGATTTACGTGCATTACCACATCGGCAATTTTGACGCTGTAATTTTGCCACCAATATTGATCGTACAAAAACAAAACTCCATAAATGAACCACAAAGTACTTTCCCTTTCAAAATGTGGTAATTTTAGAAAGAGTATTATCGTTTTTATTGACGACTGACTCTGTCAAAAACACTTCAGTTCAGGCATGCAAGACTTCTCACAATGATCATGAGCTATGAGGTGCATATACTGGAATGAACCATTCTGTAGGAGGGGTGGTGTGTGAATTGGATTTGAAGTTTACAAACCTTTTTCAAACAAATATTTGTCATTTGGGCGCACAATGCGTAGAATTAAGACTATAGCACATATTACATTGCTTGTTTGACGTCAATAGTGTCTTTTGAAAAGTTGCACTTTACCTAAAGTCTCGCGGACTGATTTCCAATGGCGTCGGTCATTATACTCATTAACATATTCATTTTTTTTTCAAATTTCAAAAAAAAAATCATAAAAAATAGAAGAGAAGACTTGAAACTAACAAATCTAAGTAAGCTACCCCCTGTGCATCAACACACCAGATATCAAAGCAATCTGACTTAAAGTTTATGAGGAGTTGATGAAAATGTCATTTTTGGAAAAAAAATCATAAAAAATTGAAAATGGCACAGATCAACTTGGCATGAACAAATCTGAATAGCCTCCCCCCAGGGAACATGCACACCAAATATCGAAGAATTCCGACTGTCACTTTCGGAGTAGATAGTGAAAATATAAAAGTTTGACGGACACCTATGATTCACTCTACTCTCTATACCTCAATACCCACCTATACCTAAAGCTACGCTTTCAGCTTTCGCTGACAGCGGAGCTAATAAAAGAGAGTAATTTATCCTTTAAACAAAAAACTAATATTGTGAGGGATATATGAGATTTAATTTTGAGATATTTGTTTTCCCATAAAATTTGATACGCTATTTTGGATATGTTTTTAAATCCAATAAACAATATTTAACTTTTCTGGGTTTTTCTACTAGGAGCACTCATAAAATACCTTTTTTTAAATAATTTATTTACTTTTGAACATATTTCTACAGAACATAGAGGAAAAACTGCATATAGAACAAAAAATTAATTTGCCTAGAATTCAAGTTCAAAATGGCTGCCGTGTTGAATTTTCACTTGATGCTTTACTCTCGAAAGTATTTTAATTGGTCAAAATTGGGTAAAAGCATTTTCAAGGTTTCAGAAAGTGTTTTACATATTAAAGATGTTTCTTTTCTATCTAATATTTGCAGGAAGTCTAATTTACATAAATTATATGCTATTTTTAAGTGTTTTTCATTGAAACCATACTCCCTAAATTTTCAACAACTAATTCTTATTCTAAATTCTTATGACAAACCATTGGCTGCCATTTCGTCATTATTGTGAAGATTGAGAAACAAAGTGTGCTAGCTATATATGCAATCTGATTAAAATCCGATGTTGATGTTGGCTAATTATTCATTGCTATTTTACCTTCGTTATTTTGCCTGAATTGACCTTCGTGGTACATGTTTACGTTTTTATCCTGATCGCCTCCTCTGCATCTTAACTGGCACCCATGCCACACAGCCAATCAGGTTGTGTCTTACTTGTCATGGGCATATGCATTGAATATAAACAAACAACATGGCGTTACTTGTGCACACAGGCAACTGACAACGTACAAAGTATTTCAACTGTAAAAACATTCAGTGATTGCATTGCTATATATTTACGGTAATTAAAGAATTCTTGTTTAGATGTACCTCTATGCATTTCTACATGTTACTGTTAGCTACATTGGAACACGTTTCCCAGGTAGTGTTCATATTTGTCTCAGCGAACACGTACGCATTCTCTGTAGTACGCTTCTCCTCGAACGTACGATTCATAGAAATATTTGCCACAGTTGTGTTATATGAACTCAGAAAAGGGGAAATTTAAGAAATAATTTCTAAAAAAACCTTATCGTGAAAATTTTGGTTGCTTCGCATTGCATTGCATTGCGTACACTATAAACTGTCTTCAGTAAGACGCAACCTGATTGGCTGTGTGGCTCACTGAGCAGAACGGTGTGGGCATGGGCGCCAGCTCAGATTAATGAAATAAGTGACACAGACACAGGGTTGGGATAAACGAGGTGAGTGTAACCTCAAACAGGCGTCGTAACAACCTGTCTCCAGATGCCAATCGCACGATCAAGAAGCATCTGGAGGAGGATGCGTGGTACCTGAATGAGGCCGTCACGCCGAGGGTCAAGGTCTTTATGACCCTGACGTGATAGGGCAGCGTGGTACCACTGTGGAACCCACATGCACTGTAGTGACAACCCCCTTTCTATATTGTAATCAAGCCGTAGTAAAATTGACAGAATGAACTCCAAAGGAGAGGGTGGATGGGAGCAAAGTGATGTGCTCGTGCTAGCTGCCAGAACAGAATGAATGGAGTAGCAGAATATTAAGTGACAGACAACAGAAGGTCATAGGTCTGGGAATGCTAGTGTTGTGCAATCCTCTTGAGAAATGCTGACAGGGATGGTGGAGGAAGAGCAGAAAGGTCACTACTTCATTAACCCTGATTATGTAATACATAATCAGTCATGTAGAGGCGATCAGGATAAAAACGTAAACATGTACCATGAAGGTCAATTCAGGCAAAATAACGAAGGTAAAATAGCAATGAATGATTAGCCGACATCTACATCGGATCTTTATCAGATTGCATATATAGCTAGCTATATGGTGCAGGGATTACTTATCTACACTTACCAAATCTACAATATTGGTGGAGTGATTAGTTATCTAAACTTACCAAACCTACCATATTGGTGGCGTTATTAGTTATCTAAACTTACCAAATCTACCATAATGGTGGCGTGATTAGTTATCTAAACTTACCAAATCTACCATGATGGTGGCGTTATTAGTTATCTAAACTTACCAAATCTACAATATTGGTGGCGTTATTAGTTATCTAAACTTACCAAATCTACCATAATGGTGCAGGGATTACTTGTCTAAACTTACCAAATCTACCATAAGGGTGCAGGGATTACTTGTCTAAACTTACCAAATCTACCATAATGGTGCAGGGATTACTTGTCTAAACTTACCAAATCTACCATAATGGTGCAGGGATTACTTGTCTAAACTTACCAAATCTACCATAATGGTGCAGGGATTACTTATCTAAACTTACCAAATCTACCATAATGGTGCAGGGATTACTTGTCTAAACTTACCAAATCTGCCATAATGGTGCAGGGATTACTTGTCTAAACTTACCAAATCTGCAATGTCAAGCATTGCTCTTGCCCCAAGCAATGTCTTCTTGTCCTCTGATGTTAATCTATCATCCTCCTGCAATCAATGAAACAGAGGAGAAGCATTAATTTATTCATTTATTATTTAATGTACTGGCTGGATTGTATAGGCAAACAGATATGAAAACTGTATTTCACACGGTTTTATGGTTGTTATATCAATAATCAAAGTGTTAAACTCTGAACATAAGTACCAATATATAGACAATATAGATATAAGAGAAGTACCAATATACAGACAATGTACCGGGTAGATATACAGATGTATCAATATATAGACAATGTAGATATGAGAAGTACCAATATATAGACAATATAGACATACAGATGTATCAATATATAGACAATGTAGATATGAGAAGTACCAATATATAGACAATATAGACATACAGATGTATCAATATATAGACAATGTAGATATTATAGAAGTACCAATATATATAGAGAGTAGAGCTTTAACAGAAGTAACGATGTATAGAAAATGTACAATCTACTTTTTGAGAAAACGTAGACTGTAACGCAATCCGGTTCAGCCCTATCAGGTTGTAAAGTGTCACACAAATCTTACAGAATAATCTGAACTATGCACATATTGACCACAAAAGTACCATATTTGATGTCTTTGATCAGATTTTAAATGAACAGTTCTGTCCTACTTAAGAAGGGCAAATATAGATGTATCTTGTGAAATTGTTTTGGTTTACTACATCTACAATTCACTTTTCCACTTCTCTGCCAACCATATGTTATAATATGGTTATACCTGGTTTGTATGATATGTCTACTCTATGCATGAATACAGAATAAAAGAATTCATTTCATCATGAATCAATGACTTTGTATAGACATAGGCTGGGCTGCACAACATATCCTAAATTAACTTCAATGTCTGAAAATTGAAAATCCCTAAAATTCTGTCAATCGTACTTACATGTATAGCAAATGGACAAGTGTATGACTCGTCAACAGAATTGAATGGCGTTTTGAAATGCAAACATAAATATAGCTTTCAGGCTTTCCAAAAACCATTTAAATTATACATAAACATACATTATACATTTAAAACATACATGTACAGTCATGTAGTTTACATGCTTTCAAACAATTAATCTATGAAAACAAGGTGCATTAAACTTAAAATACTAAGCTGCAAACAATTAGTGCTGTCATTTTGAGTTTAAATATACATTGTAGCTAAAGGTACATGACAAAGCCTTTTGAGAGAATACAGATATTTCAATATGTATATCTATCAAACTTGAAGGCATACATCAATATTAAACTAGCATCATTTATAGTTACTGTTTAATTAAGGTTTTGTTAGTATTTTCACTAAAGATTAATAAATAGCTGAAAAAACTCAGGTATAGTGTCATTTTAACTGTAGGTATACAGCCAATTACAGTATCTTGTGAGCTATCAAAAGTCAATCTGAATAGAAAGGTATACAGCCAATTGCAGTATCTTGTGAGCTATCAAAAGTCAATTCAAATAGAAAGGTATACAGCCAATTGCAGTATCTTGTGAGCTATCAAAAGTCAATCCAAATAGAAAGGTATACAGCCAATTACAGTATCTTGTGAGCTATCAAAAGTCAATCCAAATAGAAAGGTATACAGCCAATTACAGTATCGTGTGAGCTATCAAAAGTCAATCCAAATAGAAAGGTATACAGCCAATTACAGTATTGTGTGAGCTATCAAAAGTCAATCCAAATAGAAAGGTATACAGCCAATTACAGTATTGTGTGAGCTATCAAAAGTCAATCCAAATAGAAAGGTATAAAGCCAATTACAGTATTGTGTGAGCTATCAAAAGTCAATCCAAATAGAAAGGTATACAGCCAATTACAGTATTGTGTGAGCTATCAAAAGTCAATCCAAATAGAAAGGTATACAGCCAATTACAGTATTGTGTGAGCTATCAAAAGTCAATCTGAATAGAAAGGTATACAGCCAATTACAGTATCATGTGAGCTATCAAAAGTCAATCCAAATAGAAAGGTATACAGCCAATAACAGTATCGTGTGAGCTATCAAAAGTCAATCCAAATAGAAAGGTATACAGCCAATTACAGTATCGTGTGAGCTATCAAAAGTCAATCTGAATAGAAAGGTATACAGCCAATTACAG
The DNA here is from genome assembly GCF_964340395.1 of Glandiceps talaboti. NCBI lineage: Eukaryota > Metazoa > Hemichordata > Enteropneusta > Spengelidae > Glandiceps > Glandiceps talaboti. The sequence goes on along the minus strand of NC_135563.1, from coordinate 517,773 downwards.
TATCGTGTGAGCTATCAAAAGTCAATCTGAATAGAAAGGTATACAGCCAATTGCAGTATCGTGTGAGCTATCAGCACTCAATCCAAATAGAAAGGTATACAGCCAATTACAGTATCGTGTGAGCTATCAAAAGTCAATCTTAATAGAAAGGTATACAGCCAAATGCTGTATTATGTGAGCTATCAAAAGTCAATCCAAATAGAAAGGTATACAGCCAATTGCAGTATTATATGAGCTATCAGAACTCAATCCAAATAGAAAGGTATACAGCCAATTGCAGTATTATGTGAGCTATCAAAAGTCAATCCAAATAGAAAGGTATACAGCCAATTGCAGTATTATGTGAGCTATCAGAACTCAATCAAAATAGAAAGGTATACAGCCAATTACAGTATTATGTGAGCTATTAAAAGTCAATCCAAATAGAAAGGTATACAGCCAATTACAGTATTATGTGAGCTATCAGAACTCAATCTGAATAGAAAGGTATACAGCCAATTGCAGTATTATGTGAGCTATCAGAACTCAATCCAAATAGAAAGGTATACAGCCAATTGCAGTATTATGTGAGCTATCAGAACTCAATCAAAATAGAAAGGTATACAGCCAATTACAGTATTATGTGAGCTATTAAAAGTCAATCTGAATAGAAAGGTATACAGCCAATTACAGTATTATGTGAGCTATCAGAACTCAATCGAAATAGAAAGGTATACAGCCAATTACAGTATTATGTGAGCAATCAAAAGTCAATCCAAATAGAAAGTTATACAGCCAATTACATTATTATGTGAGCTATCAGAACTCAATCCGAATAGAAAGGTATACAGCCAATTGCAGTATTATGTGAGCTATCAGAACTCAATCCAAATAGAAAGGTATACAGCCAATTACAGTATTATGTGAGCTATCAGAACTCAATCCAAATAGAAAGGTATACAGCCAATTACAGTATTGTGTGAGCTATCAAAAGTCAATCCAAATAGAAAGGTATACAGCCAATAACAGTATTGTGTGAGCTATCAAAAGTCAATCTGAATAGAAAGGTATACAGCCAATTACAGTATCGTGTGAGCTATCAAAAGTCAATCTGAATAGAAAGGTATACAGCCAATTGCAGTATCGTGTGAGCTATCAGAACTCAATCCAAATAGAAAGGTATACAGCCAATTACAGTATTGTGTGAGCTATCAAAAGTCAATCCAAATAGAAAGGTATACAGCCAATTACAGTATTGTGTGAGCTATCAAAAGTCAATCTGAATAGAAAGGTATACAGCCAATTACAGTATCGTGTGAGCTATCAAAAGTCAATCTGAATAGAAAGGTATACAGCCAATAACAGTATCGTGTGAGCTATCAAAAGTCAATCCAAATAGAAAGGTATACAGCCAATTACAGTATCGTGTGAGCTATCAAAAGTCAATCTGAATAGAAAGGTATACAGCCAATTACAGTATCGTGTGAGCTATCAAAAGTCAATCTGAATAGAAAGGTATACAGCCAATTGCAGTATCGTGTGAGCTATCAGAACTCAATCCAAATAGAAAGGTATACAGCCAATTACAGTATCGTGTGAGCTATCAAAAGTCAATCTTAATAGAAAGGTATACAGCCAAATGCTGTATTATGTGAGCTATCAAAAGTCAATCCAAATAGAAAGGTATACAGCCAATTGCAGTATTATATGAGCTATCAGAACTCAATCCAAATAGAAAGGTATACAGCCAATTGCAGTATTATGTGAGCTATCAAAAGTCAATCCAAATAGAAAGGTATACAGCCAATTGCAGTATTATGTGAGCTATCAGAACTCAATCAAAATAGAAAGGTATACAGCCAATTACAGTATTATGTGAGCTATTAAAAGTCAATCCAAATAGAAAGGTATACAGCCAATTACAGTATTATGTGAGCTATCAGAACTCAATCTGAATAGAAAGGTATACAGCCAATTGCAGTATTATGTGAGCTATCAGAACTCAATCTGAATAGAAAGGTATACAGCCAATTGCAGTATTATGTGAGCTATCAGAACTCAATCCAAATAGAAAGGTATACAGCCAATTACAGTATTATGTGAGCTATCAGAACTCAATCGAAATAGAAAGGTATACAGCCAATTACAGTATTATGTGAGCTATCAAAAGTCAATCCAAATAGAAAGTTATACAGCCAATTACATTATTATGTGAGCTATCAGAACTCAATCCGAATAGAAAGGTATACAGCCAATTGCAGTATTATGTGAGCTATCAGAACTCAATCCAAATAGAAAGGTATACAGCCAATTACAGTATTATGTGAGCTATCAGAACTCAATCCAAATAGAAAGGTATACAGCCAATTACAGTATTATGTGAGCTATCAGAACTCAATCCAAATAGAAAGGTATACAGCCAATTACAGTATTATGTGAGCTATCAAAAGTCAATCCAAATAGAAAGGTATACAGCCAATTACAGTATTATGTGCTATCAAAAGTCAATCCAAATAGAAAGTCTTTGATCAACCTTACCATTGCACTGCAGTCTATAGGGATGTTCTCATTTAGGATTTGTTGAAAACATTGACAACAATAGTGGACATCAGGTAACCTTCAGTTCCATCTTACTCTAATTAACATTATTCAATCTTTGTTAATCAACAACTCACAATAGCTATTATAATAGTGATATCATTGCTATGCCATAATATATATCACCACATTACCACATTACGACATTATGGATTATCACAAAACTACATAACATTTGGTTGTGTGATATTACACTACCTTATGCAGTTTCTCTCTCTTCAATGTGGATGGTGTTTTAGGTCTGGCAAAGCTCATCATGTGGCAGAAGTTAATCAAACAGTTTGCACAATTGCACACATCATAGATGTTTGCAGAACTGGCCTCTACATGTTTCTACTCTCATTTAGCTATTCATTTTATCTGACCCCTTTGCTTCAACTAAACATCTAACTTTTGCTGGGTGCACAAAGTTATTTTTGACTGTATTAAAATTCATCACAAATATGGTATAAACAATTTGCATCTAACAATACAAAACGAATTGAGTATATAAATATTGATATGACAGTCGTGCCATTTCAAGGACCAACATCTTAAATGAAATTCATTTGATCAGAATGTATTTATACTGCAATACATAATTCATTGTTGTCAGGTGTTTCAACAACTATTACAAATTTCCATGTGATCCTTTGAATAAAAATAATTCCTCATATAAACTGAAAGAGTTACATATTTTTTATCATTCTATATTTCTTTCAAGAAAGGAATTATCCTTGCTTTTTCTCTATATATTTTAATTGAGGAAATAGCTTTTAAAACAGTCTCCAAATACAAATATACCACACTTTGCATAAATTATAGTTATGATGACCTTTAGCCTGGGATATCCCACTATTTCTATAGGGGTTTGTCTGTCAGAGACTTTACTTTCAGATGCTATTACTTGATAGTGTCATTATTGGAGATAATATAAATAAAATAGTGCCAATGGCATTGCAGCACAACTGTACAGTTTTATCCACCTGCTGATCCACACTATGTATACATGTACATGTAGGTGTTTATTTGCTGAATGTTTATCCAGTTGCCTGTCAAGCCCTGTTGTTACCTTTACCATACACGCCATCATTTGGCTGTTGCTATGGGCATGGTCTTGTGATAGGCACATTTGCATACACTATTGGAATGTTTATGTAGTTGTCTATTAATCCCTGTTGTTATCTTTGCAATATATGTGACAATTTGGCAGTTGCTATGGGCATGGTCTTGTTGATAGGCATATTTGCATAAAGTTTTGGAATGTTTATTTAGTTGTCTATAATCCCTGTTGTTATCTATGCAATATATGCAATCATTTGGCTGTTGCTATGGGTGTGGTCTTGTTGTTAGGCACAATTCCATACATTTTTGGAATGTTTATTCAGTTGTCTATTAATCCATGTTATCTTTGCAAGGTATGTGATTGTTAAGCTGTTGCTATAGGCACGGTCTTGTTGCTAGGCATATTTACATACATTTTTGGAATGTTTATTCAGTTGTCTATTAATCTTTGCAATATATATGTGACCATTTGACTGTTGACATGGGCGTGGTCATGTTGCTAGGGCCAATTGTGTCAAAATGTTTTGAACAAAATCTGTAGAATATCACTTCTAGAAACATCTCACCAAATTTCAGTCTCACCACAATAATCAATTTTGTGATGCCTGTGATGCAATCATTTTGCTTTGAAGAATTTCCCAACTAGACACCAAAAGTAATGTCCCCACCAAATACCAAGGTTTCTGAGTTGTGGATGTAGTCATGTTGCTAGACATATTTGCATACATTTCTTGAATTAAAGACTTATGACCAAGAAGACACATTTTTAGACTTAATTTGCATATCACTGATGGGATCATCATGTCATAAACAATTCTTAATATAAACACAATGAAGAATGTTCCAACCAAATTTCAGCCCAATCTGCTCAATGGTTTTGGAATTAAAGATTTTTGACCAAAAAGACACATTTTAGACCTAATTTGCATATCGCTGATGAGATCATCATATCATGAACACTTCTCGATCTAAACACCCCTAAGAATGTTCCCACCAAATTTCACGGCAATCTACCCAATAATCTAAGTTTTTTATACCAAAAATCACATTTTTGACCATAAATGCATATCTCTGATACGATCATTTTCACTTGAACAATTTCTGAACTAAACTCCAAAAGTAATGTACCAAGGCAATCGATTGAAGTCATCCACACACACACAAATACATACATACATACAGACAGAGAGATACACAGACAGACAGACAGGTACCCAGACACCACATCATGCATGTATAGCACTTGGACTTCGTTAGTTCAGTTGTGTAACTAGAGAATGAAATCAACATCACTACAAAAATTCAAATTATTCTTCCCAGTGCTTTTTGACTTTAAGTTTCTTTAAGTTTAAGTCAACCACAGATAGGCAGACAGAGAGATATATAGATGGACAAGAATCTTTATCATGTCTGTAACAGTACCAACAAGCAGGCTACAACTAATATTAACAGTACCAACCAGCAGACTACAGCTGACATTAACAGTATCAACCAGACTACACCAGACATTAACAGTACCAACCAGACTACAGCTCACATTAACAGTACCAACCAGAGTACAGCTCACATTAACAGTATCAACCAGACTACAGCGCACATTAACAGTACCAACCAGACTACAGCTCACATTAACAGTACCAACCAGACTACAGCTCACATTAACAGTACCAACCAGACTACAGCTCACATTAACAGTACCAACCAGACTACAGCTCACAATAACAGTATCAACCAGACTACAGCTCACATTAACAGTACCAACCAGACTACAGCTCACATTAACAGTACCAACCAGACTACAGCTCACATTAACAGTACCAACCAGACTACAGCTCACATTAACAGTATCAACCAGACTACAGCTCACATTAACAGTACCAACCAGAGTACAGCTCACATTAACAGTACCAACCAGACTACAGCTGATATTAACAGTACCAACCAGACTACGGCTCACATTAACAGTACCAACCAGAGTACAGCTGACATTAACAGTACCAACCAGACTACGGCTCACATTAACAGTACCAACCAGAGTACAGCTCACATTAACAGTACCAACCAGACTACAGCTCACATTAACAGTACCAACCAGACTACAGCTCACATTAAAAGTGCAAACCAGACTGAAGCTGATATTCACTGTACTAACCAGCAGACTACAGCTGACATTAACAGTACCAACCAGACCACAGCTGTAATTAACAGTACCAACCAGAGTACAGCTAACATTAACAGAACCAACCAGACTACAGCTGATATTAACAGTCCCAACCACAGTACAGCTGACATTAAAAGTGCCAACAAGACTACAGCTCACATTAACAGTACAAACTAGACTACAGCTCACATTAACAACACCAATCAGACTACAGCTGACATTAACAGTACCAACCAGAGTACAGCTCACATTAACAGTACCAACCAGACTACAGCTAACATTAACAGTACCAACCAGACTACGGCTAACATTAACAGTACCAACCAGACTACAGCTGTAATTAACAGTACCAACCAGACTACAGCTGTAATTAACAGTACCAACCAGAGTACAGCTGACATTAACAGTATCAACCAGACTACAGCTGATATTAACAGTACCAACCAGACTACAGCTCACATTTACAGTACCAACCAGACTACAGCTCACATTAACAGTACCAACCAGACTACAGCTGATATTAACAGTACCAACCAGACTACAGCTAACATTAACAGTACCAACCAGAGTACAGCTAACATTAACAGTACCAACCAGACTACAGCTAACATTAACAGTACCAACCAGACTACAGCTAACATTAACAGTACCAACCAGACTACAGCTGATATTAACAGTACCAACCAGACTACAGCTGTAATTAACAGTACCAACCAGACTACAGCTGTAAATAACAGTACCAACCAGACTACAGCTGTAATTAATAGTACCAACCAGACTACAGCTCACATTAACAGTGCCAACTAGACTACAGCTGTAATTGACAGTACCAACAAGACTACAGCTGTAATTAACAGTACCAACCAGAGTACAGCTCACATTAACAGTACCAACCAGACTAGTCACATTAACAGTACCAACCAGAGTACAGCTCACATTAACAGTACCAACCAGAGTACAGCTCACATTAACAGTATCAACCAGAGTACAGCTCACATTAACAGTACCAACCAGACTACAGCTAACATTAACAGTACCAACCAGACTACAGCTCACATTAACAGTACCAACCAGACTACAGCTCACATTAACAGTACCAACCAGTCTACAGCTCACATTAAAAGTGCCAACAAGACTACAGCAGACATTAACAGTATCAACCAGACTACAGCTGTAATTAACAGTACCAACCAGAGTACAGCTCACATTAACAGTACCAACCAGACTACAGCTCACATTAACAGTACCAACCAGAATACAGCTCACATTTACAGTACCAACAAGACTACAGCTCACATTTACAGTACCAACCAGACTACAGCTGTAATTAACAGTACCAACCAGAGTACAGCTCACATTAACAGTACCAACCAGACTGCAGCTCACATTAACAGTACCAACCAGAATACAGCTCACATTTACAGTACCAACCAGAGTACAGCTCACATTTACAGTACCAACCAGACTACAGCTGATATTAACAGTACCAACCAGACTACAGCTCACATTTACAGTACCAACCAGACTACAGCTCACATTTACAGTGCCAACCAGACTACAGCTGTAATTAACAGTACCAACCAGACTACAGCTCACATTAACAGTACCAACTAGACTACAGCTGACATTAACAGTACCAACCAGACTACAGCTCACATTAACAGTACCAACTAGACTACAGCTGACATTAACAGTACCAACCAGACTACAGCTGTAATTAACAGTACCAACCAGAGTACAGCTAACATTAACAGAACCAACCAGACTACAGCTGATATTAACAGTCCCAACCACAGTACAGCTGACATTAAAAGTGCCAACAAGACTACAGCTCACATTAACAGTACAAACTAGACTACAGCTCACATTAACAACACCAATCAGACTACAGCTGACATTAACAGTACCAACCAGAGTACAGCTCACATTAACAGTACCAACCAGACTACAGCTAACATTAACAGTACCAACCAGACTACGGCTAACATTAACAGTACCAACCAGACTACAGCTGTAATTAACAGTACCAACCAGACTACAGCTGCAATTAACAGTACCAACCAGAGTACAGCTGACATTAACAGTATCAACCAGACTACAGCTGATATTAACAGTACCAACCAGACTACAGCTCACATTTACAGTACCAACCAGACTACAGCTCACATTAACAGTACCAACCAGACTACAGCTGATATTAACAGTACCAACCAGACTACAGCTAACATTAACAGTACCAACCAGAGTACAGCTAACATTAACAGTACCAACCAGACTACAGCTAACATTAACAGTACCAACCAGACTACAGCTAACATTAACAGTACCAACCAGACTACAGCTGATATTAACAGTACCAACCAGACTACAGCTGTAATTAACAGTACCAACCAGACTACAGCTGTAAATAACAGTACCAACCAGACTACAGCTGTAATTAATAGTACCAACCAGACTACAGCTCACATTAACAGTGCCAACTAGACTACAGCTGTAATTGACAGTACCAACAAGACTACAGCTGTAATTAACAGTACCAACCAGACTACAGCTCACATTAACAGTACAAACTAGACTACAGCTAACATTAACAGTACCAACCAGACTACAGCTCACATTAACAGTACCAACCAGACTACAGCTCACATTAACAGTACCAACCAGTCTACAGCTCACATTAAAAGTGCCAACAAGACTACAGCAGACATTAACAGTATCAACCAGACTACAGCTGTAATTAACAGTACCAACCAGAGTACAGCTCACATTAACAGTACCAACCAGACTACAGCTCACATTAACAGTACCAACCAGAATACAGCTCACATTTACAGTACCAACAAGACTACAGCTCACATTTACAGTACCAACCAGACTACAGCTGTAATTAACAGTACCAACCAGAGTACAGCTCACATTAACAGTACCAACCAGACTGCAGCTCACATTAACAGTACCAACCAGAATACAGCTCACATTTACAGTACCAACCAGAGTACAGCTCACATTTACAGTACCAACCAGACTACAGCTGATATTAACAGTACCAACCAGACTACAGCTCACATTTACAGTACCAACCAGACTACAGCTCACATTTACAGTGCCAACCAGACTACAGCTGTAATTAACAGTACCAACCAGACTACAGCTCACATTAACAGTACCAACTAGACTACAGCTGACATTAACAGTACCAACCAGAGTACAGCTCACATTAAAAGTACCAACCAGAGTACAGCTCACATTTACAGTACCAACCAGACTACAACTCACATTAACAGTCCCAACCAGACTACAGCTCACATTAACAGTACCAACTAGACTACAGCTGACATTAACAGTACCAACCAGAGTACAGCTCACATTAAAAGTACCAACCAGAGTACAGCTCATCACATTTACAGTACCAACCAGAGTACAGCTCACATTTACAGTACCAACCAGACTACAACTCACATTAACAGTACCAACCAGACTACAGCTCACATTAACAGTACCAACCAGACTACAACTCACATTAACAGTCCCAACCAGACTACAGCTCACATTAACAGTCCCAACCAGAGTACAGCTCACATTAACAGTCCCAACCAGACTACAGCTCACATTAACAGTCCCAACCAGAGTACAGCTCACATTAACAGTCCCAACCACACTACAACTCACATTAACAGTCCCAACCAGACTACAGCTCACATTAACAGTCCCAACCAGAGTACAGCTCACATTAACAGTCCCAACCAGACTACAGCTCACATTAACAGTACCAACCAGAGTACAGCAGACATTAACAGTACCAACCAGACTACAGCTGATATTCACTGTACCAACCACCAGACTACAGCTGCAATTAACAGTACCAACCAGACTACAGCTGTAATTAACAGTACCAACCAGACTACAGCTGTAATTAACAGTACCAACAAGACTACAGCTGTAATTAACAGTACCAACCAGAGTACAGCAGACATTAACAGTACCAACCAGACTACAGCTGATATTCACTGTACCAACCACCAGACTACAGCTGTAATTAACAGTACCAACCAGACTACAGCTGTAATTAACAGTACCAACCAGAGTACAGCAGACATTAACAGTACCAACTAGACTATAGCTGATATTCACTGTACCAACCACCAGACTACAGCTGTAATTAACAGTACCAACCAGACTACAGCTGTAATTAACAGTACCAACCAGACTACAGCTGTAATTAACAGTACCAACCAGACTACAGCTCACATTAACAGTGCCAACTAGACTACAGCTGTAATTAACAGTACCAACAAGACTACAGCTGTAATTAACAGTACCAACCAGAGTACAGCTCACATTAACAGTACCAACCAGACTACAGCTGTAATTAACAGTACCAACCAGAGTACAGCTCACATTAACAGTACCAACCAGAGTAAAGCTCACATTTACAGTACCAACCAGAGTAAAGCTCACATTTACAGTACCAACCAGAGTACAGCTGTAATTAACAGTACAAGACTACAGCTCACATTAACAGTACCGACCAGAGTTCAGCTCACATTAACAGTACTAACTAGAGTACAGCTGTAATTAACAGTACAAGACTACAGCTCACATTAACAGTACCAACTAGACTACAGCTCACATTAACAGTACCAACCAGAGTACAGCTCACATTAACAGTACTAACTAGAGTACAGCTTACATTAACAGTACCAACCAGACTACGGCTCACATTAACAGTACCAACCAGACTACAGCTCACATTAACAGTACCAACCAGAGTACAGCTCACATTTACAGTACCAACCAGACTACAGCTGTAATTAACAGTACCAACCAGAGTACAGCTCACATTAACAGTACCAACTAGACTACAGCTGTAATTAACAGTACCAACAAGACTACAGCTGACATTAACAGTACCAACTAGACTACAGCTCACATTAACAGTACCAACCAGAGTACAGCTCACATTAACAGTACCAACCAGAGTACTTTAGCGACACAATATTGACAAATTTAATGAAGGTTGGACCAAATCACTAGTATTGAGGAACCTGAAATTCTGATGAAATATTTGCAATAGCAAAGTGTGACTACTGTGCAAATAAATATCTATTGTTATTCAGTATATATACACTTGGAAACAATTGCCAAAAATCCACTTACCTTGTCCTTTTCAAGTGCTTCTAATTTCTGCTTTATCTCCCCAACGGACATATCCTGCAAAAAGTCAGAGAAATCCATGAGTTGCTTTCATTCTTCTTTGCAATGATGAGTGCATATATGGCTAGCACCAATTATACCATGCCAAGTATCAGGTATCAGTATCATGCAAACATCATGTAAATAGGACACAGCTACTCAGGTTAACACAGGGACACAGAAAACACAGAAAAACATTGGACAAGTTCCAAGGCAATACACATAATGTAATAGGTATATGCAGATATGGAAGTAATACCCAAATTTTAGTGTTGAAACCAAACAAGAGCACTGTACAAGTACAGGTGGCCAATGGTTGTAAAAACAAGACACCCTTCACAACTGTGTTGTCAGAGGAACAACTGAGGCATTTATTCCAGAGGTTTAAACCATACACAATATTGTCTATGTTTAACAGAGCACTTACGTGCTTACTCAGCGGAGATATAGAGAAGTGAATGGTTTGTGTATGCAGGTAACCAACACATAAGTGGTTCAAGTTTGTAAATATTCTTGATCATAAATAATTCAGTTCTACTTGTTGACCTATATTTGAATACATCAATCCAAGATTAATGCATGGAACATATGACATTTGATAGGATCACAACCGAAATAGGTAGGCCCATGTGTCCACTCACACTTTCTGACAACTCATCCAAGACACCCACCCATCTTCACTTGTATAGGAATTCATTTTCTTATGCTGAGATTTAAACAAATTTCTGAGTGGAATCAGATGACATAGGTTTGCTCTGTGAGTTCTGTTACATCTATGATTATACCATATGTATATTATTATATAAATTATGTAACACTATCTTTATATATGGTATATACACTGTACTGTCAGGGAAGTAATGTATAAATTAACAAATCATTGAGAATGACATAGTCCCCGCTATCATTGGGTTTTAAGGAATTATCACTACTCTGATCACGCAACAACACTTGTGAACCTAAATCAAACAGACTTAGATATGTTGTGTCTGCATGGAACATGCCTACAACAATAAAGGATGGCTCGGGTATGGGGTATCGTATTACGACGAAAATGGATATGCACATGTATGTCATAGAACACTGTCCTAATACCAACTTTGAATGAGATCTGTTCAAGCATGTCTGAGTTATGGCTTTGGACATGGAAAATTCACAAACAAAATGGCTGCCAGGCAGCCATATTGGATCGTATCACGATGAAAATGGATATGCACATGTATGTTATAGAACACTGTCCTAATACCAACTTTGAATGAGATCTATTTAAGCATGTCTGAGTTATGGCTTTGGACATGGAAAATTCACAAACAAAATGGCTGCTAGGCGGCCATATTGGATCGTGTCATGACAACAATGAATATGCACATATATGTCATAGAACACTGTCCTAATACCAACTTTGAATGAGATCTGTTCAAGTATGTATAAGTTATGGCTTTAGACAGGGAAAATTTGCAAACAAAATGGCTGCTAGGCGGCCATATTGGATAATATCATGAAACAAATTGATGTCCATATGCATGCCATTGTATGTTGCCCCTGTACCAAGTTTGAAAAAAATCGGTCCAAGCATCTCCAAGAAACGGCTGTGGACGGACAGAAGGACGGACAGACAGAACCCAATCCATAAGTCCCTGTCCCGGACTTCGTCCGGCAGGGACTAATTAAGACTGTAGAGGTCACAGGAAAATGTTTGAATTTAGGTTATATTATTTTAAGTTTTCTATGAAAAGGGTAAATCTATTACACAATTATGGGGATACAAAAAATGACATCTTTATATGCCTTACCTTGAGATAACATCAGTATTTTGATATGTGATTTACACAACTCACTATTTTTGAAAATCTAGCTTATGAGACACATACATGTAAGAGTACTATACCAACTACAGTGAAATGCTCCTTCTATACATGGTATGTGCCTTAGAAATAAGTCTTTCACTTTTGATGTTAATTAAATAACAACACATGTTCTCGGTTAAAATAAGAAAATACTGTTACATCAACATATTTTGACAAAATGTTTTCTATGATCATGATATTGAATGTAATTGAATTGAGTTCCACTTTATTCCATTAGAAAGTGAACAAAAAATATGGCCTTTGAAAGTAATTGAAATCACAGTACATGCAGGGAGTTGATTTCAGAATGTCTACAACTTACACACTGAGTAATTCAGATGAAGGGTCATTGTGCAATCTTTTTGAATAGAGAACAAAATTATCCTAAAATGCATCCTTATTAGAGTTAAAATGTCAACATAACACATACAATATGCTAGTTCTACGGGAAAAATTAAGGTTGAAAATAAGACGTGAACCCCAACTTTCTTTGATGATTTCAAAAGGAAAAGAACAGTCAAGCTTTTGTCACATAGTTTTGTGCATATTTGATTTTCAAATAAAGTGGTAAATTTCTTCTGGTTTGCCAAATTGAAAGAATATATGTCAACACAGGAGTATTACGACACGTATGTAATAGTAAATTGACTAAGACAGGACATCTTACAGAGGTCTTTAGATACCTGTCTTACACCAATCCACAGAATACTGTTTCCATCATTCCCAGCTCCTTCCTGCTCCATTATAACTCGACTGGTGTTGTGTCACTAATCAGAAGTAGCTGCTACTGTTAATAATGTGTGTCCTCTTCTGTCAAAAGTTACACACTTGGCATTTGACTGACAACAAAAATGATTGTTGTTTTAAAATCCTCTCTCTTATAATTGTGTTTTTGCCATTTAAGCTGCACATGTGCAAGTAATGAGCAATTAGCATTCAATATTCTAGTGGAAAGTTAAGGAAATTTATAAAAAGCCCATAATAATGGCAAATTTATGTAAATTTTGGGACTTTACAAAAGATTGCTTTATCAGCTATGGAATACATAAATTGGTTCATAGTGTGGAATAATGTTTTATTACTATGGGTAGTACTATAAACACTGTCATATGGAATACATAAAAAATAGCAAAATGGCGTAGCAGTTTTAAAAATGTTTACCCACATGGTGATCCAGGCTACATGTAGGTATAGGTGTTCACTTGCTGAAAGACTATTCAGTTGCCTATCCAACCCTGTTATCTTTGCAATATATGTGATCAGTTGTTATTTTGATACTGGCTATGAAGCTATCAATAATTCTAGTACGGGGTGTGATATCTGTTATTTCGATACTGGCTATGAAGCTATCAATAATTCTAGTACGGGGTGTGATATCTGTTATTTTGATACTGGCTATGAAGCTATCAATAATTCTAGTACGGGGTGTGATATCTGTTATTTCGATACTGGCTATGAAGCTATCAATAATTCTAGTACGGGGTGTGATATCTGTTATTTCGATACTGGCTATGAAGCCATCAATAATTCTAGTACGGGGTGTGATATCTGTTATTTTGATACTGGCTATGAAGCTATCAATAATTCTAGTACAGGGTGTGATATCTGTTATTTCGATACTGGCTATGAAGCTATCAATAATTCTAGTACGGGGGTGATATCTGTTATTTTGATACTGGCTATGAAGCTATCAATAATTCTAGTACGGGGTGTGATATCTGTTATTTTGATACTGGCTATGAAGCTATCAATAATTCTAGTACGGGGTACTGGCTATGAAGCTATCAATAATTCTAGTACGGGGTGTAATATCTGTTATTTCGATACTGGCTATGAAGCTATCAATAATTCTAGTACGGGGTGTGATATCTGTTATTTCGATACTGGCTATGAAGCTATCAATAATTCTAGTACGGGGTGTGATATCTGTTATTTCGATACTGGCTATGAAGTTATCAATAATTCTAGTACGGGGTGTGATATCTGTTATTTCGATACTGGCTATGAAGCTATCAATAACTCTAGTACGGGGTGTGATATCTGTTATTTTGATACTGGCTATGAAGCTATCAATAATTCTAGTACGGGGTGTGATATCTGTTATTTCGATACTGGCTATGAAGCTATCAATAATTCTAGTACGGGGTGTGATATCTGTTATTTTGATACTGGCTATGAAGCTATCAATAATTCTAGTACGGGGTGTGATATCTGTTATTTTGATACTGGCTATGAAGCTATCAATAATTCTAGTACGGGGTGTAATATCTGTTATTTCGATACTGGCTATGAAGCTATCAATAATGCTAGTACGGGGTGTGATATCTGTTATTTCGATACTGGCTATGAAGCTATCAATAATTCTAGTACGGGGTGTGATATCTGTTATTTCGATACTGGCTATGAAGTTATCAATAATTCTAGTACAAGGTGTGATATCTGTTATTTTGATACTGGCTATGAAGCTATCAATAATTCTAGTACGGGGTGTGATATCTGTTATTTCGATACTGGCTATGAAGCTATCAATAACTCTAGTACGGGGTGTGATATCTGTTATTTCGATACTGGCTATGAAGCTATCAATAACTCTAGTACGGGGTGTTATATCTGTTATTTCGATACTGGCTATGAAGCTATCAATAACTCTAGTACGGGGTGTGATATCTGTTATTTTGATACTGGCTATGAAACTATCAATAACTCTAGTACGGGGTGTTATATCTGTTATTTCGATACTGGCTATGAAGCTATCAATAACTCTAGTACGGGGTGTTATATCTGTTATTTCGATACTGGCTATGAAGCTATCAATAACTCTAGTACGGGGTGTGATATCTGTTATTTCGATACTGGCTATGAAGCTATCAATAATTCTAGTACGGGGTGTGATATCTGTTATTTTGATACTGGCTATGAAGCTATCAATAATTCTAGTACGGGTGTGATATCTGTTATTTTGATACTGGCTATGAAGCTATCAATAATTCTAGTACGGGGTGTAATATCTATAATATCTGTTATTTCGATACTGGCTATGAAGCTATCAATAACTCTAGTACGGGTGTGATATCTGTTATTTCGATATTGGCTATGAAGCTATCAATAATTCTAGTACGGGGTGTGATATCTGTTATTTTGATACTGGCTATGAAGCTATAAATAATTCTAGTAAGGGGTGTGATATCTGTTATTTTGATACTGGCTATGAAGCTATCAATAATTCTAGTACGGGGTGTGATATCTGTTATTTTGATACTGGCTATGAAGCTATCAATAATTCTAGTACGGGGTGTGATATCTGTTATTTTGATACTGGCTATGAAGCTATCAATAATTCTAGTACGGGGTGTGATATCTGTTATTTTGATACTGGCTATGAAGCTATCAATAATTCTAGTACGGGGTGTGATATCTCTTATTTTGATACTGGCTATGAAGCTATCAATAATTCTAGTACGGGGTGTGATATCTGTTATTTTGATACTGGCTATGAAGCTATCAATAATTCTAGTACGGGGTGTGATATCTGTTATTTCGATACTGGCCATGAAGCTATCAATAATTCTAGTACGGGTGTGATATCTGTTATTTCGATACTGGCTATGATGTTATCAATAATTCTAGTATGGGGTGTGATATCTGTTATTTCGATACTGGCTATGAAGCTATCAATAATTCTAGTACGGGGTATTGGCTATGAAGTTACCAATAATTCTAGTACGAGGTGTAATATCTGTTATTTCGATACTGGCTATGAAACTATCAATAATTCTAGTACGGGGTGTAATATATGTTATTTCGATACTGGCTATGAAGCTATAATATCAATAATTCTACTACAGGTTGTGATATCTGTTATTTCGATACTGGCTATGAAGCTATCAATAATTCTAGTACGGGTTGTGATATGTTATTTTGATACTGGCTATGAAGTTATCAATAATTCTAGTACGGGGTGTGATATCTGTTATTTTGATACTGGCTATGAAGCTATCAATAATTCTAGTACGGGTTGTGATATCTGTTATTTTGATACTGGCTATGAAGCTATCAATAATTCTAGTACAGGATGTGATATCTGTTATTTTGGTACTGGATATGAAGCTATCAATAATTCTAGTACGGGGTGTGATATCTGTTATTTCGATACTGGCTATGAAGCTATCAATAATTCTAGTACGGGGTACTGGCTATGAAGCTATCAATAACTCTAGTACGGGGTACTGGCTATGAAGCTATCAATAATTCTAGTACGGGGTGTGATATCTGTTATTTTGATACTGGCTATGAAGCTATCAATAATTCTAGTATGGGGTGTGGTATCTGTTATTTTGATACTTGGTATCACAAAGTACTAAAGCCTGGCACACATGAGCGAAATTTTACTAGTGGCAATTTCCTGACGCTGATTCCTCTCATTTTTAAAATCATGAAAATACTGTCATTACTGACGTAAAAATACTCATCTGGATTTCAGACTGGGCTCAATCGTTTTGTAATTCCGCAATTGTGCTCTTAAGAGAAAGTCGTGAGCCATTTATTCACATTTGGAGCATACGTTGAGGAATTTTTCACAAGTGACCAAAATTATCAAACATGCTAGATTTTTGGCTTATGGGCATAAATGATGAAAATTTCATTAAAAGAAATTGGTGCACGGAAAGTGTCATGAAAGAAATTTTGCTTGCTAGCCGATTGCTGTCGTGAGTGCTGGGCTTTATAACTAATTGCAACATTCATTCTTTGTCTCTCTCCATGGATATATTTACAGACACAACACAAGATTACAAATTTGCATATAGGATACCAGTAATAAACCACAAGACATAAAGTTTCTAATGTACTACATAAAGCTACATTACCATTTGACTAATCCATGGGAGGTACATATGTCTCATGCTTGCACTGGACAAATATGCTATACATGTAAATTGGGATTTATGTTTGACCATTACATGTAAATTGGGATTTATGTTTGACCATTACATGTAAATTGGGATTTATGTTTGACCATTACATGTAAATTGGGATTTATGTTTGACCATTACATGTAAATTGGGATTTATGTTTGACCATTAGATGTAAATTGGCATTTATGTTTGACTATTACATGTAAATTGGGATTTATGTTTGACTATTACATGTAAATTGGGATTTATGTTTGACTATTACATGTAAATTGGGATTTATGTTTGACCATTACATGTAAATTGGGATTTATGTTTGACCATTAGATGTAAATTGGGATTTATGTTTGACCATTACATATAAATTGGGATTTATGTTTGACCATTACATATAAATTGGGATTTATGTTTGACCATTACATATAAATTGGGATTTATGTTTGACCATTAGATGTAAATTGGGATTTATGTTTGACCATTACATGTAAATTGGGATTTATGTTTGACCATTACATGTAAATTGGGATTTATGTTTGACCATTACATGTAAATTGGGATTTATGTTTGACCATTACATGTAAATTGGGATTTATGTTTGACCATTACATGTAAATTGGGATTTATGTTTGACCATTACATGTAAATTGGGATTTATGTTTGACCATTAGATGTAAATTGGGATTTATGTTTGACCATTACATGTAAATTGGGATTTATGTTTGACCATTACATGTAAATTGGGATTTATGTTTGACCATTACATATAAATTGGGATTTATGTTTGACCATTATATGTAAATTGGGATTTATGTTTGACTATTACATGTAAATTGGGATTTATGTTTGACCATTACATGTAAATTGGGATTTATGTTTGACCATTACATGTAAATTGGGATTTATGTTTGACCATTACATGTAAATTGGGATTTATGTTTGACCATTAGATGTAAATTGGCATTTATGTTTGACTATTACATGTAAATTGGGATTTATGTTTGACTATTACATGTAAATTGGGATTTATGTTTGACTATTACATGTAAATTGGGATTTATGTTTGACCATTACATGTAAATTGGGATTTATGTTTGACCATTAGATGTAAATTGGGATTTATGTTTGACCATTACATATAAATTGGGATTTATGTTTGACCATTACATATAAATTGGGATTTATGTTTGACCATTACATATAAATTGGGATTTATGTTTGACCATTAGATGTAAATTGGGATTTATGTTTGACCATTACATGTAAATTGGGATTTATGTTTGACCATTACATGTAAATTGGGATTTATGTTTGACCATTACATGTAAATTGGGATTTATGTTTGACCATTACATGTAAATTGGGATTTATGTTTGACCATTACATGTAAATTGGGATTTATGTTTGACCATTACATGTAAATTGGGATTTATGTTTGACCATTAGATGTAAATTGGGATTTATGTTTGACCATTACATGTAAATTGGGATTTATGTTTGACCATTACATGTAAATTGGGATTTATGTTTGACCATTACATATAAATTGGGATTTATGTTTGACCATTATATGTAAATTGGGATTTATGTTTGACCATTACATGTAAATTGGGATTTATGTTTGACCATTACATGTAAATTGGGATTTATGTTTGACCATTACATGTAAATTGGGATTTATGTTTGACCATTACATGTAAATTGGGATTTATGTTTGACCATTACATGTAAATTGGGATTTATGTTTGACCATTACATGTAAATTGGGATTTATGTTTGACCATTAGATGTAAATTGGGATTTATGTTTGACTATTACATGTAAATTGGGATTTATGTTTGACTATTACATATAGAAATAAATTGGTAAATAGGAATATATATATACCTGCTTGAGTAGTGTTTTAGTCACCTTTGTTTGAGAGAAAAGAATATTACATTTGGGTTAACAAGATATTTCAAAAACAGAACATCATTGAAAAAAATAGCACAGTGGCAAGTTACCTATCCATCCTTATTGTTATCTTTGTGTACAACGCATCATCATTTCACTGTTGCTAAGGGTGTGGTCACGATTGCTAGAGCCAGTTGTGTTTTGAACTTTGTACTAGTAACTGCAGAATAACATCTCCACGAACATCCCCACCAAGTTTTTTTTAAAACCAAAATTGAGACTTTTAGACCTAATTTGCATATCGTTGATGGGATCATCATGTTGTAAATATATCTTCATCTGCACACCCCAAGATGCATCCTCATTTAATTTCAACCAAACCGGCTCAGTAATTTTGGAATGATAGATTTTTTACAAAAAGGACACATTTTAGACCTAATTTGCATATGACTGATGGTATCATCTTTTCATGACAAATTCTTAATCAAAACACCCCTAAGAAAATGCTTACAAATTTCAGCCCAATCTCTGCCGTAGTTTTGGAATTCTGATAGATTTTTGACCAAAAGACACATTTTTAGCCCTAGTATCACTGATCTCTCAGAGATTCTGGATAAACATGCACCCTTAAAGCAATGTACAATTACAGTAAAGCCTAATACTAAATGGTATACATCTGAGATTGATGAAGCAAAAAAGAGACGAAGATCAGCTGAACGTCAATGGCGCAACACAAAACTAGAAGTTCACAAACAAATTTTCTTTGAGAAAGGCAAATATGTACATCAACTCCTACAGAAAGCAAAGCAAACATACTACAACAAACTGATACTTGAAAACTCAAACCAGAAGACTCTATTTCAGATATTTTCCACTCTATAACCCCAGTAACCCTCAAAAAGATGTCTTACCAGATCACACTTCAGTCAACAATATCACTGAGTCAATATTTTTAGTCTCATTGACAGTATTTTCTGAGATTTAAGTTTTTGACCAAATTCATATTTTTTACACCTATGACAATATAATGACGAATGACATGTTAACAAATGAAAATGGCTCTAAGTTGGCTAAACTGCATCATATCCCAAAGCAAATTGATATGGATATGTTCATTATCCATTTACTAAGTTTGGAAGAAATCAGTCAATGAATGTCCAAGAAATGAATCCGGACGGACAGACAGATGGAGCCCATTGGAGGGGGGGGGGGGGGGGGGGGGGGGTTAAATGAAATACACTCAATAAGCCAGAAACAATATACATGTATACAATGAGAAAAATTAAACTAAGGTTTGGTGGGGATAGGGTAATAAAAACAATGCAATTCTAGTATCACCTGTGTATGTGTGTGGTGGGGTGGGGGGTATGAAAACAATGCCATTCTAGTATCACCTGTGTATGTGTGTGGTGGGGGGGGGGGGTTGAAAACAATAGCATTCTAGTATCACCTGTGTATGTGTGTGGTGGGGTGGGGGGTATGAAAACAATGCCATTCTAGTATCACCTGTGTATGTGTGTGGTGGGGTGGGGGTATGAAAACTGCCATTCTAGTATCACCTGTGTATGTGTGTGGTGGGGTGGGGTGGGGTGGGGGGTATGAAAACAATGCCATTCTAGTATCACCTGTGTATGTGTGTGGTGGGGTGGGGGGGGGGGGGTATGAATACAATGCCATTCTAAAGTATCACCTGTGTATGTGTGTGGTGGGGTGGGGTGGGGTGGGGGTATATGAAAACAATGCCATTCTAGTATCACCTGTGTATGTGTGTGGTGGGGTGGGTATGAAAACAATAGCATTCTAGTATCACCTGTGTATGTGTGTGGTGGGGTGGGGTGGGGTGGGGGTATGAAAACAATGCCATTCTAGTATCACCTGTGTGTGTGCGCGTGCGCGTGCGTGTGCAGGGGTGGGGTGGTGTTAAGAAAACAATGCCATTCTAGTATCACCAGTACTGTATTAATATGTGTGTGTGGTGGGGGTATGAAAACAACACCATTCTAGTATCACCTTTATTTGTATAATACAAGACAAAGCAATGTTGCGATTAAGACTGATCAATACATTTACCAACTTAGGTATATTACATGCAACATATCAATTAGTAGACTAAAACTAAACTTGTAAAATAAACTATTGTATTGGTTAATATTATCCACTGAAATAGGGCTCTGTAAAAATGAACCAAGTTACACACATATTACAATACAAAAAACATTCTGTAAAGTACATAAACTTTGAATGAATGGATGTTTCATTGTGTTGAACAGTTTGAGTGGCATTAACAAAACAAATCTGAATTATTCCAATGCTGATGAAAACAAAGACTGCATTGACATGTAAATTGCATGATATTGTACATTATTACTATTAATTTGTTGTGTACTGTGTTCATCACAGTTATGGGTTTCATTTACATAATGACTTCATTTGAATATGAAATCTGTCTGATGCAATATAATCACTCCCTGTTATGACCAATTAGCTTTTAGGGATATTTTCAAATTGTATTATCCAGTTGATATAGGATTCTGAATAACAAGCTGATTGTAGAATGAGTACATGTACTAGAGGCTAGTCATACAACCATGGATGTAGAATGAGTACATGTACTAGAGGCTAGTCATACAACCATGGATGTAGAATGAGTACATGTACGAGAGCCTAGTCATACAACCATGGATGTAGAATGAGTACATGTACTAGAGGCTCGTCATACAACCATGGATGTGGACCAGTTAACATATAGACTAGTTCTTTGTAGCATGGACAAAAATATAGCCACACATACAGAGTTCAAAATATCAACACAATGAATTTCATCCATAGGATTATTTTAATAAAAACAGGACTGCACCAACACAAAAAACAAGACAAAGGGACCACCAACTACTAAACTAGAACATATATTACATATTCTACAATGTATAATTTGTCTTGTTTTCTTACTGTAAAGCCTTCCTCAGTTACAGCAATTTGTAAATAATGTCCGTTAGTCTCTGCCACCTGCAAAATAAGTCACTTAACTTGTTAACACTAACCTTCCTGTAGATTAGTGTTAAAACAGAACACAATTTATAAATATACAAACAAAAGCTTAGTATGGTTAATGATGAAGTCTGAAGACTGATCTGAACCTGTCTAAAATGATGAAGTCATTGAGACTCAGACTGATCTGAACCTGTCTCAAATAATGAAGTCATTGAGACTCAGGCTGATCTGAACTTGTCTAATGATGAGGTCATTGAGACTCAGACTGATCTGAACCTGTCCAATGATGAAGTCATTGAGACTCAGACTGATCTGAACCTGTCCAATGATGAAGTCATTGAGACTCAGACTGATCTGAACCTGTCTAATGATGAAGTCATTGAGACTCAGACTGATCTGAACCTGTCCAATGATGAAGTCATTGAGACTCACACTGATTTGAACCTGTCCAATGATGAAGTCATTGAGACTAAGACTGATTTGAACCTGTCCAATGATGAAGTCATTGAGATTGACTGATTTGAACCTGTCCAATGATGAAGTCATTGAGACTCAGACTGATCTGAACCTGTCTAATGATGAAGCCATGCATGAAACTAAGACTGATTTCAACCTGTCCAATGATGAAGTCATTGAGACTCAGACTGATTTGAACCTGTCCAATGATGAAGTCATTGAGATTGACTGATTTGAACCTGTCTAATGATGAAGTCATTGAGACTCAGACTGATCTGAACCTGTCCAATGATGAAGTCATTGAGATTGACTGATTTGAACCTGTCCAATGATGAAGTCATTGAGATTGACTGATTTGAACCTGTCCAATGATGAAGTCATTGAGACTCAGACTCATTTCAACCTGTCCAATGATGAAGTCATTGAGACTCAGACTGATTTGAACCTGTCCAATGATGAAGTCATTGAGATTGACTGATTTGAACCTGTCCAATGATGAAGTCATTGAGACTCAGACTGATTTGAACCTGTCCAATGATGAAGTCATTGAGATTGACTGATTTGAACCTGTCCAATGATGAAGTCATTGAGACTCAGACTGATCTGAACCTGTCTAATGATGAAGTCATTGAGACTCACACTGATTTGAACCTGTCCAATGATGAAGTCATTGAGACTAAGACTGATTTGAACCTGTCCAATGATGAAGTCATTGAGATTGACTGATTTGAACCTGTCCAATGATGAAGTCATTGAGACTAAGACTGATCTGAACCTGTCTAATGATGAAGCCATGCATGAAACTAAGACTGATTTCAACCTGTCCAATGATGAAGTCATTGAGACTCAGACTGATTTGAACCTGTCCAATGATGAAGTCATTGAGATTGACTGATTTGAACCTGTCTAATGATGAAGTAATTGAGACTCAGACTGATCTGAACCTGTCCAATGATGAAGTCATTGAGATTGACTGATTTGAACCTGTCCAATGATGAAGTCATTGAGATTGACTGATTTGAACCTGTCCAATGATGAAGTCATTGAGACTCAGACTGATTTCAACCTGTCCAATGATGAAGTCATTGAGACTCAGACTGATTTGAACCTGTCCAATGATGAAGTCATTGAGATTGACTGATTTGAACCTGTCCAATGATGAAGTCATTGAGACTCAGACTCATTTCAACCTGTCCAATGATGAAGTCATTGAGATTGACTGATTTGAACCTGTCCAATGATGAAGTCATTGAGACTCAGACTCATTTCAACCTGTCCAATGATGAAGTCATTGAGATTCAGACTGATTTGAACCTGTCCAATGATGAAGTCATTGAGATTGACTGATTTGAACCTGTCCAATGATGAAGTCATTGAGACTCAGACTGATTTGAACCTGTCCAATGATGAAGTCATTGAGACTCAGACTGATTTGAACCTGTCCAATGATGAAGTCATTGAGATTGACTGATTTGAACCTGTCCAATGATGAAGTCATTGAGATTGACTGATTTGAACCTGTCCAATGATGAAGTCATTGAGACTAAGACTGATTTGAACCTGTCCAATGATGAAGTCATTGAGACTCAGACTGATTTCAACCTGTCCAATGATGAAGTCATTGAGACTCAGACTGATTTGAACCTGTCCAATGATGAAGTCATTGAGATTGACTGATTTGAACCTGTCCAATGATGAAGTCATTGAGACTAAGACTGATTTCAACCTGTCCAATGATGAAGTCATTGAGATTGACTGATTTGAACCTGTCCAATGATGAAGTCATTGAGAATCAGACTGATCTGAACCTGTCTAATGATGAAGTCATTGAGATTAAAACTGATCTGAACCTGTCCAATGATGAAGTCATTGAGACTCAGACTGGTTTGAACCTGTCCAATGATGAAGTCATTGAGATTGACTGATTTGAACCTGTCCAATGATGAAGTCATTGAGATTGACTGATTTGAACCTGTCCAATGATGAAGTCATTGAGATTGACTGATTTGAACCTGTCCAATGATGAAGTCATTGAGACTCAGACTGATTTGAACCTGTCCAATGATGAAGTCATTGAGATTGACTGATTTGAACCTGTCCAATGATGAAGTCATTGAGACTCAGACTGATTTGAACCTGTCCAATGATGAAGTCATTGAGATTGACTGATTTGAACCTGTCCAATGATGAAGTCATTGAGACTCAGACTGATCTGAACCTGTCTAATGATGAAGTCATTGAGACTCAGACTGATCTGAACCTGTCCAATGATGAAGTCATTGAGACTCACACTGATTTGAACCTGTCCAATGATGAAGTCATTGAGACTAAGACTGATTTGAACCTGTCCAATGATGAAGTCATTGAGATTGACTGATTTGAACCTGTCCAATGATGAAGTCATTGAGACTAAGACTGATCTGAACCTGTCTAATGATGAAGCCATGCATGAAACTAAGACTGATTTCAACCTGTCCAATGATGAAGTCATTGAGACTCAGACTGATTTGAACCTGTCCAATGATGAAGTCATTGAGATTGACTGATTTGAACCTGTCTAATGATGAAGTCATTGAGACTCAGACTGATCTGAACCTGTCCAATGATGAAGTCATTGAGATTGACTGATTTGAACCTGTCCAATGATGAAGTCATTGAGACTCAGACTGATTTGAACCTGTCCAATGATGAAGTCATTGAGATTGACTGATTTGAACCTGTCCAATGATGAAGTCATTGAGACTTAGACTCATTTCAACCTGTCCAATGATGAAGTCATTGAGATTGACTGATTTGAACCTGTCCAATGATGAAGTCATTGAGACTCAGACTGATTTGAACCTGTCCAATGATGAAGTCATTGAGACTCAGACTGATCTGAACCTGTCCAATGATGAAGTCATTGAGATTGACTGATTTGAACCTGTCCAATGATGAAGTCATTGAGACTCAGACTGATTTGAACCTGTCCAATGATGAAGTCATTGAGACTCAGACTGATTTGAACCTGTCCAATGATGAAGTCATTGAGATTGACTGATTTGAACTGTCCAATGATGAAGTCATTGAGATTGACTGATTTGAACCTGTCCAATGATGAAGTCATTGAGACTAAGACTGATTTGAACCTGTCCAATGATGAAGTCATTGAGACTCAGACTGATTTCAACCTGTCCAATGATGAAGTCATTGAGACTCAGACTGATTTGAACCTGTCCAATGATGAAGTCATTGAGATTGACTGATTTGAACCTGTCCAATGATGAAGTCATTGAGACTAAGACTGATTTCAACCTGTCCAATGATGAAGTCATTGAGATTGACTGATTTGAACCTGTCCAATGATGAAGTCATTGAGAATCAGACTGATCTGAACCTGTCTAATGATGAAGTCATTGAGATTAAAACTGATCTGAACCTGTCCAATGATGAAGTCATTGAGACTCAGACTGGTTTGAACCTGTCCAATGATGAAGTCATTGAGATTAAGACTGATCTGAACCTGTGCAATGATGAAGTCATTGAGACTCAGACTGATTTGAACCTGTCCAATGATGAAGTCATTGAGATTAAGACTGATCTGAACCTGTCCAATGATGAAGTCATTGAGATTAAGACTGATTTGAACCTGTCCAATGATGAAGTCATTGAGACTAAGACTGATCTGAACCTGTCCAATGATGAAGTCATTGAGATTGACTGATTTGAACCTGTCCAATGATGAAGTCATTGAGACTAAGACTGATTTCAACCTGTCCAATGATGAAGTCATTGAGACTCAGACTGATTTGAACCTGTCCAATGATGAAGTCATTGAGATTAAGACTGATTTGAACCTGTCCAATGATGAAGTCATTGCGACTCAGACTGATTTGAACCTGTCCAATGATGAAGTCATTGAGATTGACTGATTTGAACCTGTCCAATGATGAAGTCATTGAGACTAAGACTGATTTGAACCTGTCCAATGATGAAGTCATTGCGACTAAGACTGATTTCAACCTGTCCAATGATGAAGTCATTGAGACTAAGACTGATTTGAACCTGTCCAATGATGAAGTCATTGAGACTAAGACTGATTTCAAACTGTCCAATGATGAAGTCATTGAGACTCAGACTGATTTGAACCTGTCCAATGATGAAGTCATTGAGACTCAGACTGATTTGAACCTGTCCAATGATGAAGTCATTGAGACTCAGACTGATTTGAACCTGTCCAATGATGAAGTCATTGAGACTCAGACTGATTTGAACCTGTCCAATGATGAAGTCATTGAGACTCAGACTGATTTGAACCTGTCCAATGATGAAGTCATTGAGACTCAGACTGATTTGAACCTGTCCAATGATGAAGTCATTGAGATTGACTGATTTGAACCTGTCCAATGATGAAGTCATTGAGACTAATACTGATTTGAACCTGTCCAATGATGAAGTCATTGAGACTAAGACTGATTTGAACCTGTCCAATGATGAAGTCATTGAGACTCAGACTGATTTCAACCTGTCCAATGATGAAGTCATTGAGACTCAGACTGATTTGAACCTGTCCAATGATGAAGTCATTGAGATTAAGACTGATCTGAACCTGTCCAATGATGAAGTCATTGAGATTGACTGATTTGAACCTGTCCAATGATGAAGTCATTGAGACTCAGACTGATTTGAACCTGTCCAATGATGAAGTCATTGAGACTCAGACTGATTTGAACCTGTCCAATGATGAAGTCATTGAGATTAAGACTGATCTGAACCTGTCCAATGATGAAGTCATTGAGATTGACTGATTTGAACCTGTCCAATGATGAAGTCATTGAGACTCAGACTGATTTGAACCTGTCCAATGATGAAGTCATTGAGACTCAGACTGATTTGAACCTGTCCAATGATGAAGTCATTGAGACTCAGACTGATTTGAACCTGTCCAATGATGAAGTCATTGAGATTGACTGATTTGAACCTGTCCAATGATGAAGTCATTGAGATTGACTGATTTGAACCTGTCCAATGATGAAGTCATTGAGACTAAGACTGATTTGAACCTGTCCAATGATGAAGTCATTGAGACTCAGACTGATTTCAACCTGTCCAATGATGAAGTCATTGAGACTCAGACTGATTTGAACCTGTCCAATGATGAAGTCATTGAGATTAAGACTGATCTGAACCTGTCCAATGATGAAGTCATTGAGATTGACTGATTTGAACCTGTCCAATGATGAAGTCATTGAGACTAATACTGATTTGAACCTGTCCAATGATGAAGTCATTGAGACTAAGACTGATTTGAACCTGTCCAATGATGAAGTCATTGAGATTAAGACTGATCTGAACCTGTCCAATGATGAAGTCATTGAGATTAAGACTGATCTGAACCTGTCCAATGATGAAGTCATTGAGATTGACTGATTTGAACCTGTCCAATGATGATGTCATTGAGACTAATACTGATTTGAACCTGTCCAATGATGAAGTCATTGAGACTAATACTGATTTGAACCTGTCCAATGATGAAGTCATTGAGACTAAGACTGATTTCAACCTGTCCAATGATGAAGTCATTGAGATTGACTGATTTGAACCTGTCCAATGATGAAGTCATTGAGATTAAGACTGATTTGAACCTGTCCAATGATGAAGTCATTGAGACTAAGACTG
The DNA here is from genome assembly GCF_964340395.1 of Glandiceps talaboti. Taxonomy (NCBI): domain Eukaryota; kingdom Metazoa; phylum Hemichordata; class Enteropneusta; family Spengelidae; genus Glandiceps; species Glandiceps talaboti. The sequence continues at coordinate 489,046 of NC_135563.1, read as the reverse complement.
ATCTGAACCTGTCCAATGATGAAGTCATTGAGATTGACTGATTTGAACCTGTCCAATGATAAAGTCATTGAGATTAAGACTGATCTGAACCTGTCCAATGATGAAGTCATTGAGATTAAGACTGATTTGAACCTGTCCAATGATGAAGTCATTGAGACTAAGACTGATCTGAACCTGTCCAATGATGAAGTCATTGAGATTGACTGATTTGAACCTGTCCAATGATGAAGTCATTGAGATTAAGACTGATCTGAACCTGTGCAATGATGAAGTCATTGAGATTGACTGATTTGAACCTGTCAAATGATGAAGTCATTGAGATTAAGACTGATTTGAACCTGTCCAATGATGAAGTCATTGCGACTCAGACTGATTTGAACCTGTCCAATGATGAAGTCATTGAGATTGACTGATTTGAACCTGTCCAATGATGAAGTCATTGAGACTAAGACTGATTTGAACCTGTCCAATGATGAAGTCATTGAGACTAAGACTGATTTCAACCTGTCCAATGATGAAGTCATTGAGACTCAGACTGATTTGAACCTGTCCAATGATGAAGTCATTGAGATTAAGACTGATTTGAACCTGTCCAATGATGAAGTCATTGAGACTCAGACTGATTTGAACCTGTCCAATGATGAAGTCATTGAGACTCAGACTGATTTGAACCTGTCCAATGATGAAGTCATTGAGACTCAGACTGATTTGAACCTGTCCAATGATGAAGTCATTGAGACTCAGACTGATTTGAACCTGTCCAATGATGAAGTCATTGAGATTGACTGATTTGAACCTGTCCAATGATGAAGTCATTGAGATTGACTGATTTGAACCTGTCCAATGATGAAGTCATTGAGACTAAGACTGATTTGAACCTGTCCAATGATGAAGTCATTGAGACTAAGACTGATTTCAACCTGTCCAATGATGAAGTCATTGAGACTCAGACTGATTTGAACCTGTCCAATGATGAAGTCATTGAGATTAAGACTGATCTGAACCTGTCCAATGATGAAGTCATTGAGATTGACTGATTTGAACCTGTCCAATGATGAAGTCATTGAGAATCAGACTGATTTGAACCTGTCTAATGATGAAGTCATTGAGATTAAGACTGATCTGAACCTGTCCAATGATGAAGTCTTTGAGACTAAGACTGATTTCAACCTGTCCAATGATGAAGTCATTGAGATTGACTGATCTGAACCTGTCCAATGATGAAGTCATTGAGAATCAGACTGATCTGAACCTGTCTAATGATGAAGTCATTGAGATTAAGACTGATTTGAACCTGTCCAATGATGAAGTCATTGAGACTAAGACTGATTTCAACCTGTCCAATGATGAAGTCATTGAGATTGACTGATTTGAACCTGTCCAATGATGAAGTCATTGAGATTAAGACTGATTTGAACCTGTCCAATGATGAAGTCATTGAGACTAAGACTGATCTGAACCTGTCCAATGATGAAGTCATTGAGATTGACTGATTTGAACCTGTCCAATGATAAAGTCATTGAGATTAAGACTGATCTGAACCTGTCCAATGATGAAGTCATTGAGATTAAGACTGATTTGAACCTGTCCAATGATGAAGTCATTGAGACTAAGACTGATCTGAACCTGTCCAATGATGAAGTCATTGAGATTGACTGATTTGAACCTGTCCAATGATGAAGTCATTGAGATTAAGACTGATCTGAACCTGTCCAATGATGAAGTCATTGAGATTGACTGATTTGAACCTGTCAAATGATGAAGTCATTGAGACTCAGACTGATTTGAACCTGTCCAATGATGAAGTCATTGAGACTCAGACTGATTTGAACCTGTCCAATGATGAAGTCATTGAGACTCAGACTGATTTGAACCTGTCCAATGATGAAGTCATTGAGACTCAGACTGATTTGAACCTGTCCAATGATGAAGTCATTGAGATTGACTGATTTGAACCTGTCCAATGATGAAGTCATTGAGATTGACTGATTTGAACCTGTCCAATGATGAAGTCATTGAGACTAAGACTGATTTGAACCTGTCCAATGATGAAGTCATTGAGACTAAGACTGATTTCAACCTGTCCAATGATGAAGTCATTGAGACTCAGACTGATTTGAACCTGTCCAATGATGAAGTCATTGAGATTAAGACTGATCTGAACCTGTCCAATGATGAAGTCATTGAGATTGACTGATTTGAACCTGTCCAATGATGAAGTCATTGAGAATCAGACTGATTTGAACCTGTCTAATGATGAAGTCATTGAGATTAAGACTGATCTGAACCTGTCCAATGATGAAGTCTTTGAGACTAAGACTGATTTCAACCTGTCCAATGATGAAGTCATTGAGATTGACTGATCTGAACCTGTCCAATGATGAAGTCATTGAGAATCAGACTGATCTGAACCTGTCTAATGATGAAGTCATTGAGATTAAGACTGATTTGAACCTGTCCAATGATGAAGTCATTGAGACTAAGACTGATTTCAACCTGTCCAATGATGAAGTCATTGAGATTGACTGATTTGAACCTGTCCAATGATGAAGTCATTGAGATTAAGACTGATTTGAACCTGTCCAATGATGAAGTCATTGAGACTAAGACTGATCTGAACCTGTCCAATGATGAAGTCATTGAGATTGACTGATTTGAACCTGTCCAATGATAAAGTCATTGAGATTAAGACTGATCTGAACCTGTCCAATGATGAAGTCATTGAGATTAAGACTGATTTGAACCTGTCCAATGATGAAGTCATTGAGACTAAGACTGATCTGAACCTGTCCAATGATGAAGTCATTGAGATTGACTGATTTGAACCTGTCCAATGATGAAGTCATTGAGATTAAGACTGATCTGAACCTGTCCAATGATGAAGTCATTGAGATTGACTGATTTGAACCTGTCAAATGATGAAGTCATTGAGATTAAGACTGATTTGAACCTGTCCAATGATGAAGTCATTGCGACTCAGACTGATTTGAACCTGTCCAATGATGAAGTCATTGAGATTGACTGATTTGAACCTGTCCAATGATGAAGTCATTGAGACTAAGACTGATTTGAACCTGTCCAATGATGAAGTCATTGAGACTAAGACTGATTTCAACCTGTCCAATGATGAAGTCATTGAGACTCAGACTGATTTGAACCTGTCCAATGATGAAGTCATTGAGATTAAGACTGATTTGAACCTGTCCAATGATGAAGTCATTGAGACTCAGACTGATTTGAACCTGTCCAATGATGAAGTCATTGAGACTCAGACTGATTTGAACCTGTCCAATGATGAAGTCATTGAGACTCAGACTGATTTGAACCTGTCCAATGATGAAGTCATTGAGACTCAGACTGATTTGAACCTGTCCAATGATGGAGTCATTGAGATTGACTGATTTGAACCTGTCCAATGATGAAGTCATTGAGATTGACTGATTTGAACCTGTCCAATGATGAAGTCATTGAGACTAAGACTGATTTGAACCTGTCCAATGATGAAGTCATTGAGACTAAGACTGATTTCAACCTGTCCAATGATGAAGTCATTGAGACTCAGACTGATTTGAACCTGTCCAATGATGAAGTCATTGAGATTAAGACTGATCTGAACCTGTCCAATGATGAAGTCATTGAGATTGACTGATTTGAACCTGTCCAATGATGAAGTCATTGAGAATCAGACTGATTTGAACCTGTCTAATGATGAAGTCATTGAGATTAAGACTGATCTGAACCTGTCCAATGATGAAGTCTTTGAGACTAAGACTGATTTCAACCTGTCCAATGATGAAGTCATTGAGATTGACTGATCTGAACCTGTCCAATGATGAAGTCATTGAGAATCAGACTGATCTGAACCTGTCTAATGATGAAGTCATTGAGATTAAGACTGATTTGAACCTGTCCAATGATGAAGTCATTGAGACTAAGACTGATTTCAACCTGTCCAATGATGAAGTCATTGAGATTAAGACTGATCTGAACCTGTCCAATGATGAAGTCATTGAGACTCAGACTGATTTCAACCTGTCCAATGATGAAGTCATTGAGATTAAGACTGATCTGAACCTGTCCAATGATGAAGTCATTGAGATTAAGACTGATTTGAACCTGTCCAATGATGAAGTCATTGAGACTAAGACTGATCTGAACCTGTCCAATGATGAAGTCATTGAGATTGACTGATTTGAACCTGTCCAATGATGAAGTCATTGAGATTAAGACTGATCTGAACCTCTCCAATGATGAAGTCATTGAGATTGACTGATTTGAACCTGTCCAATGATGAAGTCATTGAGATTAAGACTGATTTGAACCTGTCCAATGATGAAGTCATTGAGACTCACACTGATTTGAACCTGTCCAATGATGAAGTCATTGAGATTGACTGATTTGAACCTGTCCAATGATGAAGTCATTGAGACTCAGACTGATTTGAACCTGTCCAATGATGAAGTCATTGAGATTGACTGATTTGAACCTGTCCAATGATGAAGTCATTGAGACTAAGACTGATTTCAACCTGTCCAATGATGAAGTCATTGAGATTAAGACTGATTTCAACCTGTCCAATGATGAAGTCATTGAGATTAAGACTGATTTGAACCTGTCCAATGATGAAGTCATTGAGATTAAGACTGATTTGAACCTGTCCAATGATGAAGTCATTGAGACTAAGACTGATTTGAACCTGTCCAATGATGAAGTCATTGAGACTCAGACTGATTTGAACCTGTCCAATGATGAAGTCATTGAGATTAAGACTGATTTGAACCTGTCCAATGATGAAGTCATTGAGACTCAGACTGATTTGAACCTGTCTAACCATCTACACAACAAATCTAACAAATTCATTGGACAATGTAGTCAGTCTGGTACTTGTCATTTCAATTGAGACACATACTGTTATAATTATATGTAAAATGGGCACATGTGGATGTGACTGTAGTTCCTGATGTGTGTGTATGGTTGGAAATCAGGGTATGGCTATATGTGGTTATGTAATGTGGTTCCTGATACGTGTGTATGGTTGGAAATTACAGTGAAATGGGTATACATCGACTAATTTCCACCCATACAAACCACCAGGTGCTACATCCACATCAACATGTACCCTTTTCACCCCGATTTCCAACATTCCATACACATCCCATTTTACAGTTAATTACAATTATATTTTTTGTGTTGGATAATTTACTTTATTTAGCTGTATGCAACACCATAAAATCAAATCATGGTGTATTACCTGCACCTTGAATTGTGCAACCCATTTCAGCTACTACCACATATACATGTAAAACTAAATTCTCCTCAGTAAATCTGGACATCAACTCACCTGTATTTCAGGCAAAACTGATGACAAAGGCAAAGATGATCTCTTGACCAGTTTTCCAGGAGATTGTGGTGACAGAGACAATAGTGATTCCGGTGTTGTGGAATGTAATGTTTCAGTTCTTTCTTCCAATTCCAATATACGAAATTCAAGTAGTTCATTTTGATCTTTGGAGTCTTCTAAATCAAATCGTACTTTCTTGATTATATCCTCTTGTTCTGTGATCTGAAAAAAAGGTCAATCCAAATCAAAGTGACTAATCTGAAAAAATATAAATATCATTTTACTTAAAGTGGAATTTCCGGTATAAAAGGCCCCTAACTTCATGGGGATTATTGTCAAATTTGAATGCATATATACTGTTAACAATGGAAGGACTCCTCTGAAAAATAGGGGTAACAATGAGCAGCCGGTAATTTTCACAATAAATTTGGTTTGTGTGGACTTGTGAATATCTGTTGTCACAGAATGGTCAACGTGATATTTAAACATGGTAGAGATAATTCTGGACAAAACATGATAAGACCTGGTTTTTTCGTTACTAATGAAAGGCTGTTACAATTGAAACTTTAGATTAAAATCACACCTGTTCAAATACGGGTAGTAAATTAAATTTGAGTAGTAATCAATGCTATCTTCACATAACATGAATTGTAATCAGTACCTCTCCATGCCCAAGCATAACGGTACATCCCATTATTCCTGATGTCATAAAGTAAAAGTGTTGAAATGAAAGATTTCAAAAAGATGAATAGTGAACACTACGATGGTAGGCCGATAGAGTTTTTTTTTTGCGTCAACGTCTTCTTCCTCTTCAAAGAAACAACAGTTTTTCAACAGGAATTTGTTGATTGTAGTCACACTGGGCCATGTACTTCCACTGATACGGAATGTGCTACGATAGTCTTCGAGTCGGTACTACATGTAATAGTAATTGTCAAATTAGGATCTGGTAGGCACAGGCAGTATCTGCGCATGTCCGCCGTGACTCTTATCTCTGTGTACTTCTGGATACATATCTGGTTATTTTGACTTGGATCTTCAGGACGGCCGGTTGACCTGTCAACTGTATGTAAACTCCCAGTCAAAAAAGCCAAACAAGCGACCTATCGGTCACAATAGCTCCGCTGTTCTTTTTAGTTTTTATTTTGGTAGCGACGATGTAATAAAGTGGTTAGTGGTTTCATGTCTCACTATAAAACACATTTTACACAGAAAGTTGGTAAAATATTGTACTTTTATACCATAGTCACCATTTTATAAAAAAAAAATTACTGCAGTTATAAAAATTACACAAAATCTCAAAAAAATAATGACTGGGAAATGCACACACACACATACACACACAAAGGATTTTTGAGGTTGGCTATAAATAATTCCAGTGTCTTACAGCTTTAACCCTGGAAAATTTTAATAATGAATGAAACAAGCAACCTATCGGTCAGAATAGCTCCGCTGGTTTTTTTTTTAATTTAATTTTTTATTTTGGTGACACATAGAAGTGGTTCAGTTCTTCAGCTCTTCACTATGCAGTTTTGTTTTAGCGATGCAATAAAGTGGTTAGTGGTTCATATGATGTCTCACTGTAAAACACATTTCACACAGAAGTTGGTAATGACTAATGTATTGTACTTTTATACCATAGTCACCATTTTATAACAAAAATCTACTGTTATGAAAAATTGCACAAAATCTCAGAAAAAAATGACTGGGAAATGCACACAAGAAAAAGAAAAAAAAGAGGATTTTGAGGTTGGCTATAAATAATTCCATTGTCTTACAGCTTTAACCCTGGGAAATTTTAATGATGAATGAAATAAACTAGGGATCTAAAATAATTTTGAGGCAATTTGAATTTCAATTTTCTAACAAATTTACCAAGTCAACAACATTCAACTTGTACAAGTTGTAGTAGATATATATAGGGAAGAAATGTATTAATCGCCATCTTAGTTTCCGGACGGCGACAATCCCCACCAAGTACCCGAAAGAGAGTCATTCTGGCAGCCATACGTTACAGTGGTAACACTCGTTCATGTTCTATTACCTTTCATAAAGAAAACACAACGAAATGGTTGAAGTGATCTTTTTTTTAAATTTCTTTTCATCACAACAACAAAATCTGCGTGATCAAAAGTGTTGTAAACTAAACCAGAAAGAATTATCGGACTGGCTAAACTTCCCGATGAACTGGAGTAAGGTCCAAGTCCAAGTAAGCCTCGATAGTACGTGAGAAAATCGTCTCAAACTAGCGATACAACTTTATAAATATAACTTGACATGTCTTCATTTGTTAGATTTATACAATTCAAGACGCATTTTCACTCGAAAACAACAATTCTGTGAATAATGACACTCTGAACGCAGCGATTTCTCTGACGATGTTACCACTGTAACATATGGCTGACAATGACTTGCTTCCGGGTTAGTCCCTCGTGCATCCGAGTACCTGGGGTTGTCGCCGTACGGAAACTAAGAAAGATGGAATTTACAGTGTTTCTTGTGACCGGCAGGGCGCCTGTCAGCAGACTCGGCCATTTTTTTTCATCATTCCATTGTATTTAAACCTTGTACTTGACATTTCGCAATATTTATAATTCTCAACAAAATACCTCAACATGCCTCACTTCGCTCGTACTCAAAGCAGCCGGCCCCTCGCGGTATGATCACTGATGACATGACGAGAGAAAACCATTTCGGATTTACATGGAAAACAGGGAAAGATACGCAAAACATAATGCAAAGTCTGAAGCCAAATTAAAGTTGTGATTATTTTCATTATTTTTACTTGCCAAATATTTGCATTTTGGAAATGGCAAGACACGTTCACGTCGTTTAACTTTACATGTGAACTGTCGGCCAATAAACAAAATTTGGTTGATTCACAGTCTGCAGTTAGACTGCTCTTGCATAACTTCAACCGCATGCCTTCCTTACGCAAGTTGTCTTAATTCTGGTTCACTGTCACTCCAAATTGCACGACAATATAGAATTAATCACAAGTTACATGTTATCTGAAAACATCACATTTTTATAGTGGGTCTGAAGTGAGATTTTAGTGAGTACCAAGAACGTCATGTGTTGTTACAGGGTGTTGTTACTTGCTGTGGAAAATCGCCCGGTCAGATGAGGTCAGCTTCAGCTTCTGGTCGAATCAGGATAGAGTATGCAAATAAGGACGTTGTGGGCTGGCTGATTATGTAGAAGGGGTGCAGAATTTGGATTTGAAGTTTATAACCCTGTTTCGAATAAACACTTGTCACTTCATGCATTTGGGCGCCCAATGCGTAGAATTATGACTATAGCACATATTACATTGCTTGTTTGACGTCAATAGTGTCTTTTGAAAAGTGGAAGTTTACTTAAAGTCTCGTCGACTGATTTCCAATATGGCGTCGGTCATAATGCTCATTAACATATTCATTTTTTTTTCAAATTACAAAAAAAAATCATAAAAAATAAAAATGAAGAAGTGCTGACTTGAAATTAACAAACCTGAGTAAGCTACCCCCTGCGCATCAACACACCAGATATCAAAGCAATCTGACAATAATTTTTCACGGAGATGATGAAAATGACATTTTATGAAAAAAAATCATAAAAAATTGAAAATGGCACAGATCAACTTGGCATGAACAAATCTGAATAGCCTCCCCCCAGGGAACATGCACACCAAATATCGAAGAATACTGACTGTCACTTTCGGAGAAAATAATGAAAATATAAAAGTTTGATGGACACCTATGATTCACTCTACTCTCTATACTCTATACAACCTATACCTAAAGCTACGCTTTCAGCTTTCGGAGCTAATAAACTAGGGATCTAAAACAATTTTTGAGGCAATTCGAATTTCAATTTTCTAACAAATTTACCAAAAACACTGTCCATAAGCTTAATTGTCAGCAACATTCAACTTGTAGTAGATATAACATCATCTAATATTTAAATTTACGGAGTGGGTCTTGTGACCGACCGGCGCCTGTCAGCAGACTCGGCCAATTTTTTTTCACCATTCCATTGTATTTAAACCTTGTACTTGACATTTCGCAATATTTATAATTCACAACAAAATACCACATGCTTCACCTCGCTTGTACTCAAAGCAGCCCCGGTATGATCACTGACATGACTAGAGAGAACCTTTTCAGATTTACATGTAAAATGGGAATAGATACGCAAAACATAATTGTAATTATTTTAATTATTTTTACTTGCCAAATATTTGCATTTTGGAAATGGAAAGACATGTTCATGTCGTTTACATCACAGATAACTAACACTAGTTATCTGTGTTTACATGTTAACTGTCAGCCAATAAAAAAAGTTTGGTCGATTCACTGTACGTACTGCTCTTCACCTGCACGTCTTTATGGCCTAGGCATGCCTTGCCTTGCTTATGCGAGTTATCTTCATTCTCATTCACTGTCACTCCAAATTGCACGACAATATAGAATTAATCACAAGTTACATGTTATCTGAAAACATCAAACTTTTATAGTGGGTCTGAAGTGTGATTTTAGTGAGTACCAAGAACTCCCGCGTTGCTAGCTTGCTGTGGAAAATCGCCTGGTCAAACAAGGCCAGCTTCAACTTTCAGGTCAAATCAGTCGTTTTCTACCAAAAATTCTTGAATGGACCGTTACACAACGATCCTACTAAATTTACTTGCCATGGTTATTTAAAACACATAAAAATCCACCTTTTTGTGAAATTTGTAAACTTTCCGGTCCATATTGAGGAAATTATGAGCGAAAAACCGGGTCGAAATTTCAGGGGCCTCAAGTATGCGTCCCGAATTCATCGGAAAATCGGTATTCCTAAATGTAATGCCAAAATTTATTTTGTTGGCACGAAAGAAGAGATGCCAGTTGAGGTTTAGGCATTTAAAGTATCTAAAATGGTGGACTCTAGTGAAAGTTACCGCGAGTTGAAAATACCCAAAAATAAGGCCTGTGAGCAGCCATTCAAAGTGTAATGGTCGCTATCTGGAGGATAGATTGTATGCAAACGAGGGTATTGTGGACTGGCTGATTATGTAGAAGGGGTGCAGAATTTGGATTTGAAGTTTACAACCCTGTTTTGAACAAACACTTGTCATTTGGGTGCACAATGCGTAGAATTATGACTATAGCACATATTACATTGCTTGTTTGACGTCAATAGTGTCTTTTGAAAAGTGGCAGTTTACTTAAAGTCTCGTGGACTGATTTCCAATATGGCGTCGGTCACAATGCTCATTAACATATTAATTTTTTTTGTTAAATTACAAAAAAAAATCATAAAAAATAGAAAAGAAGATGTGCTGACTTGAAATTAACAAATCTGAGTAAGCTACCCTCTGCGCATCAACACACCAGATATCAAAGCAATCTGACAAGTAGTATTTGAGGAGATGATGAAAATATCATTTTTTTTTAAAAAATCATAAAAAATTGAAAATGGCACAGACCAACTTGGCATGAACAAATCTGAATAGCCTCCCCCCCCCCCCCCCCAGGGAACATGCACACCAAATATCGAAGTATTCTGATTGTCACTTTCGGAGAAGATGATGAAAATATAAAAAGTTGACGGACACCAATGATTCACCTCTATACCCACCTATACCTAAAGCTACGCTTTCAGCTTTCGCTGACAGCAGAGCTAAAAAGCTGATTCTTGTTTTGTAATGGCTTTCGATGTTTTGTGCAGACAACAGGGTGCCAGTGTAACATTGTTTATGATGAAAGTTTATAAATGTTAGTTTTTACTCGAAATCCTAAAAAAATGGTTTTAGACTTTGCTATCTTTTTGTTTTGTTTTATTTTGTTTTGTTTTTAAACGGAAATGATATCTCGAAATATGTTTGTATTTTGTTATGGATGGGTGAAAAAATGATCTCGATATAATTTGTTAGATTTCAGAAAATGAACGACAACATTCAATTCGGTCAGGCAGTTGTCTTTACTTTTGAAAATGATCTTGAGGATTTTGCTTTCAGAAAATGACATTATCTCGAATATTTGTTGCTTCTGATCATAGATGAAATGAAATGAAATACAACTTGTTATAAGTGCAATAAGATGAGAAACAAGTGACAAGTGGTCCCCACATACTGTTGATTTCCTGTGCAATGAAATAACTGATGCATCAAACTTTCCTACAATAGACAAGTTTATCGATTGATGAATAACATGACAATCACCCTCTTTTAGTCCCTGTGATTTTCTCCCCTTTAGTTGTGACAGCACAGCGTGGTGTGGCATGGCGTGGTATGGCATGGCGTGGCGTGGCGTGGCTGAGAGTATGATAATGTAACTAGCATACTTACATACATCAAGTAGACAATTGTAATTTTCATTTTCCTGGAATTCGTGGCAACGGCATACGTAACACTGTTTCCCAGTTGGTTAAAATATCTATATTTATATGTCATAGTTTTGGTCGGTAGTCCTTGAAGTTTGGGAGACACTCACAAAATTTTCAAAATGTTCGCCTTTGTTCAAACCACCGAATTTCAATACAAATTCTGACAGTTTCTGGTAATAGTGTTATGCTCAGAAACATCGAAAAGACTCAAGAGTAAAATTTAAACTGAAAAATACCCCCCCCCCCCCCCCCCCCCATACAATTGTCGACAATTGTGCATGTTCAATTGTTGGCAATAATCATGACCAGAAGTAACACTGGATCGATATTTGCGCCGTGATACTACGACACATCATCTGACTATAGGACTATGAGCTAGCTCAGAACTGGCCACAGTAAACAGTTCTCATCACGCAGCTCAGTAACATCCATTTACAATATAGTGTAATGATTGGATCTAATTTTTTTTTGACAAATACAAGGCATGATATCTTGCAATATTTTTAGTTAAACTTTGAACGGTAATTTATTGAACGTGGAAGAAAAACATTTTAATAGTTTGCCTGTCAACAACAATAAATTATACCTCTGTTCATGCATCCAAATGTGTATTATTCATTGACAGGATTTTGGTCACTACAAGTTCAACACTATGTAATGTAAGTTACGTCTACATAAAGTAACATCATGTATTCCAGTATCTGGTCTTAGCGTGGCATAAACTACGGTGATTATCTTTAAATCTGGCTTTCAAGCATAGTCATGAAGTCTCCCAGTGGTGGCAGTCCCAGACAAAGCTTGCTTGTTAGAAATATCACGGAAAAGAGGGTTTTTTCCCATCAGCCATCTAGTTCCGTACACAGTCCCTCTATGCTACGGGGACTGTGGTCCGTGGAATCATAAAAAGGAGTACTTTTTCAGATCACCCTCCGAGAATAGGTGTAGGACGCCCTTTTACTACTATCTCACTTAGAAGAAACTTCCTGATGAAGGCCCAGGGATGAGTAAAGGGGTAGGGGTAGGATGCCCTTTTACTACTATCTCTCTTAGAAGAAACTTCCTGATGAAGGCCCAGGGATGAGTACTAAAGGGGTAGGGGTAGGATGCCCTTTTACTACTATCTCTCTTAGAAGAAACTTCCTGATGAAGGCCCAGGGATGAGTACTAAAGGGGTAGGGGTAGGATGCCCTTTTACTACTATCTCTCTTAGAAGAAACTTCCTGATGAAGGCCCAGGGATGAGTAAAGGGGTAGGGGTAGGATGCCCTTTTACTACTATCTCTCTTAGAAGAAACTTCCTGATGAAGGCCCAGGGATGAGTAAAGCCTCTCGGATTTTGGAAATAATGGGGTGTTTTTTGATTAGTCGCAACATATAAATACTACAACATATCTGTGATAATGTAAGATTATTACTGAATTTTGATAATTGAACCAGAAGATCAAAGTCAAGGTCAAAGGTCAATGTCTCAAAAATATAGCAATATGGGGTAGACACTTGAATGTAGCCTCTATGTATTTACATTTTTGAGTTGTGTGGTACATCATGATTTTTCACTACAATATGGCTGACTTTAAACAAAAAGTTATGAGCACTAAAAATAATGCACGTCTATCTTTCTCTGGTTCTGTATTATCTATAGACATGATCTAAAAGCAATAAGCCATAAACATAATTGCAACAAAGTTTCTGCAATATGTAAGTAATAGCTTAATTTTGATCATACAAGAAAGCTTACATGTGATTTCATGGGGTTAGACACTTGAATAGTCTCTATGTATTGAAGCTTTTCAGTTCTGCAATAACATAGTGATATTTTTCTAAAAATATGGCTGCCATTCAGTAAAAGTGATATGAGCAAAAATAATCCTTGTGTATATTAATATTTTCTTCAATATTACAGGATTTAAAGAAGCTGACAATATGTAGGCAGGAATTGGCTTGATTTTGATAATTGACCCTGAAGGTCAACATAAAGGTCAAAGGTCTCAAAAGATAGCTTGCATTAATGATATGTCCCCGCTATGATTGGATTTTAAGGAACTGGCAGGTTATGTTGTAATTTTCAAACCTGGTTAATGTTGTTTGGCCTCATATGGTTGTTTTTGATATCACTACTCTGTTCAAGCATGTCTGAGTTATGGCTTTGGACATGAAAACTGCGCCAACAAATGGCTGCCAGGCAGCCATATCGGATTGTATCACGACAACAATGAATATGCACATGTATGTCATAGAACACTGTTCTAATAACAACTTTGAATGAGATCTGTTCAAGCATGTCTGAGGTATGGCTTTGGACAGGGAAAATTCGCAAACAAAATGGCTGCCAGGCAGCCATATCGGATTGCATCACGACGAAAATGGATATGCACATGTATGTCATAGAACACTGTTCTAATAACAACTTTGAATGAGATCTGTTCAAGCATGTCTGAGGTATGGCTTTGGACAGGGAAAATTCGCAAACAAAATGGCTGCCAGGCAGCCATATCGGATTGCATCACGACGAAAATGGATATGCACATGTATGTCACAGAACACTGTGCTAATACCAACTTTGAATGAGATCTGTTCAAGCATGTCTGAGTAATGGCTTTGGACATGGAAAATTCGCAAACAAAATGGCTGCAAGCCAGCCATATTGGATTGTATCATGAGAACAATGAATATGCACATGTATGTCATAGAACACTGTCCTTATAACAACTTTGAATGAGATCTGTTCAAGCATGTCTGAGGTATGGCTTTGGACAGGGAAAATTCGCAAACAAAATGTCTGCTCGGCAGCCATATTGGATCATATCATGAAACAAATTGACGTGCATATGTACATGTATGCCATAGTATGTTGCCCCTGTACCAAGTTTGAAAAAAAAAATCAGTCCAGGCATCTCCAAGAAATGGCTCCAGACAGACAGATGGATGGACGGACGGACGGAACCCAATCCATAAGTCCCTGTCCTGGACTTCGTCTGGCAGGGACTAACTACAAATATGGCCACCATTCATTAAAAATGATATGAGTGCCTAAAATAATGTTTGTGTTTAGTTCTCTTCTTCAATATTACTTCAATATGCAAATATTTGCATATATCAAAAACAAATTGATGTGTATACATCCCAAATAATATGTCATCTTTGTTTAACTAATAAAAGTTATGGTTTGTGGGTTATGGTTCAACCCTTAACCCTTGTGACGCCGCGACGTTGATATCCACGACATAGCACTTCCGTACTCCACGCCATGTTGTTGATATCAACGACAACAGGGTAATTTGCATATGCTGTCAATAAAGTGATATTGTAATGGGTTTATCACTGTCCCGCCCTTATACCCATAATAAGTAATGATGTACACGATGTTATCTTATTAAATATTAAATTATTCAGGCGGGAAACAGTCACGTGTTCGATTTTTCTCACTTTGCAAATAGCGCCTACTTAGCAATACCTAATATGGCAGCCGCTATAGATATGTATGTTGACCTTCGACATTATGGTGATATATTGAACGAAGTAAACCCAGAAGACATAGTTTTTCGCTTGACAATTTCTAGACAGTGGTAGCGATGATGATGAAGAATTTTACATTTTTGAGGGAGTAAATTTTGTCCTACTAGAACGTATCGAAAACCCTCTCGATGACTTCGACTTTTGGACTGACGTCGTCAATGGCGGGTTCCGCAATTGCGTGATCCTGCCAATGACAAACTACAGATGCCAATGCTGTGTGATTACTCCTACGTGTTGGTTTACATGAACTGATCAAGACGTTACGGCAGGATCATGTGGCAGGATCTACATCGTTGTCTTTCTTCAGATTTTTGTTAACAAACGAAGTGTTAGATATAATTGTTCGTGAGACGTATCGTTATGCTGCTAGACTCACATGTATGCAGTATTTGTATATGCAAATTTGTTTGTATTTACTGTAAACATCGACGGACTGTACTTGTTGATTTTATGATAAATATTTTACCCAACACCCACACTAGCTGTCTATTAATTTTTACAGCTAATTTCCAATTGTAATCCTTGTATTTATAAATAAACCTAAATTTCACATGCTTTTTTGACCAAAAATGTGTTTTATACCAATTTACCCCAATTTCTTGGTGAAGTTACTGACCATACATTCATGTAAATTAAAATTCAATATTTCATAATTATTGATATACTTGTAGATGAGACCATATCCCACCTCTTTTGGTGTAAAATGATCACTATCAAAACATTGTGTACAACTGTGTGCAACCTAAAAGGTGCTTGGCCTAGGGGGTCATTTGCATGGAAAGTCTATGGCATCTAAGGGTTAATAGTACATGGACAATTTAGTTCTTTGATATATCACCCTCTAGTGGTGTCATCAAGAAAACATAGATCATGTGAGATGGCACTTTATGAGCAAGGTTTACAGTGAATATAACACACAATGAAAGTCACTGGTACAATAAAGCAATCATAAGGCTTTTAATTAGTATCACACGATTTTCCATATGACAACATTACAATGTGGAAGAAAACATGGTCAATGCTAAACTAGTCCATATTTGGCTGAAAACTAAGCTTGATTAAAAACCGAGACAGTGTGTATATTCTACCACTTTATGATGAGAGACATAAAAAAATCAGCTAAGAAATATTTGAAATTCTCAACTATACAAAATTAAAGACATGGTATACCACAGTCTAAGATAATATTAAACACTGTGACTATATGCTATTCCTATGATAAAATGCATACTGACCTTCTCCTGCAAACTTCTGTTGTCATATATTATTTTCTGCTTCTCCTCCACCCAGCCAGAGTCTTTGCCTTGCTTATCAACAATGCTCTTTAAATCTTCAATTTTGGCTTGACTGTCAAGAAGGTCCAGTTCCAGTTGTTGTCTGAGCTGTAAATAAATATTTTAAATAAGCGACCTACTGGTCAGAATAGCTTTGATGTTTCTTTTTCTTTCTTTTGTTTTTGTAACATTATGCAGTTTTTTTTTAGCAAAGTAATAATTAAAAGTGGTTAGTGGTTTCACATGATGACTCACACATAATAGAACACATTTCAAAGTTGGTAAAATATTGTACCTTTACATTATAGTCACCATTTAAAAGAAAATTCTATTTTCACCCCTAAAACTTTGTATATTAATGACATAGTTAATTGTCTTGTAGAAACTTATATCTACTCATCACAAGACACCTACTTATATCTACTCATCACAAGACACCTACGTGACAAACTTATATCTACTCATCACAAGACACCTACGTGACAAACTTATATCTACTCATCACAAGACACCTACGTGACAAACTTATATCTACTCATCACAAGACACCTACGTGACAAACTTATATCTACTCATCACAAGACACCTACGTGACAAACTTATATCTACTCATCACAAGACACCTACGTGACACCTACTTATATCTACTCATCACAAGACACCTACGTGACAAACTTATATCTGCTCATCACAAGACACCTATGTGACAAACTTATATCTACTCATCACAAGACACCTACGTGACAAACTTATATCTGCTCATCACAAGACACCTATGTGACAAACTTATATCTACTCATCACAAGACACCTACGTGACAAACTTATATCTACTCATCACAAGACACCTACGTGAGAAACTTATATCTACTCATCACAAGACACCTACGTGACAAAACTTATATCTACTCATCACAAGACACCTACGTGACACCTACTTATATCTGCTTATCACAAGACACCTACGTGACAAATGTCAATTGTCTAGGAGAATCTTATATCTGCTCATCACAAGACACCTACGTGACAAACTTATATCTGCTCATCACAAGACACCTACGTGACACCTACTTATATCTGCTTATCACAAGACACCTACGTGACAAACTTATATCTACTCATCACAAGACACCTACGTGACACCTACTTATATCTGCTCATCACAAGACACCTACGTGACAAACTTATATCTGCTCATCACAAGACACCTACGTGACAAACTTATATCTGCTCATCACAAGACACCTACGTGACAAACTTATATCTGCTCATCACAAGACACCTACGTGACAAATGTCAACTCAATTGGCTCAGTAGGAGAAACTTATATCTGCTCATCACAAGACACCTACGTGAGAAACTTATATCTACTCATCACAAGACACCACGTGAGAAACTTATATCTACTCATCACAAGACACCTACGTGACAAAACTTATATCTACTCATCACAAGACACCTACGTGACACCTACTTATATCTGCTTATCACAAGACACCTACGTGACAAATGTCAATTGTCTAGGAGAATCTTATATCTGCTCATCACAAGACACCTACGTGACAAACTTATATCTGCTCATCACAAGACACCTACGTGACACCTACTTATATCTGCTTATCACAAGACACCTACGTGACAAACTTATATCTACTCATCACAAGACACCTACGTGACACCTACTTATATCTGCTCATCACAAGACACCTACGTGACAAACTTATATCTGCTCATCACAAGACACCTACGTGACAAACTTATATCTGCTCATCACAAGACACCTACGTGACAAACTTATATCTGCTCATCACAAGACACCTACGTGACAAATGTCAACTCAATTGGCTCAGTAGGAGAAACTTATATCTGCTCATCACAAGACACCTACGTGAGAAACTTATATCTGCTCATCACAAGACACCTACGTGACAAATGCCAACTCAATTGGCTCAGTAGTTTTGGAGATGATTTTTGAAACATTTTAACAAAAATACCGTCAATGGCGTTATATGACAACTGTACAGTTTTTAAAAATGTTTACTCACATGCTGATCCATGCTAGGTATAGGTGTTCATTTGCTGAATGACTATCCACTTGCTTATCCAACCCTGTTGTTATCTTTGCAATATATGTGATCATTTGGCTGTTGCTATGGGGGTAGTCTTGTTGCTAGGCACATTTACATACATTTTTTAAATGTTTATTGATTTGTCTATTAATCCTGTTATCTTTGTGAAATACACCGCCATTTGGTTATTGCTAAGGGCATGGTCATGGTTGCTAGGGATATTTGCATACATGTTTTGAAGTTTTACTCACATGCCTACAAGATGATGTTAATTGTTATTTACTCAATTGATCTAAAACATAGACAAGAACGTGTACCGATTTGAAATTAACCTGCTCTGCACATATACATGCCAGATAACAAAGTAATCTGGCAAGTAGTATTTGAAAAGATGAGAAAGATGAAAATATCATTTTTGACAAAAAATTTGTCAAAACAGAAAATGGCATAGATCAACTTGGCATGAACAAATCTGAATAGTCTTCCCCCAAGGAACATGCACACCAAAGTATTCTGACTGTGGTTTCAGAGAAGATGATGAAAATAAAATAAGTTGACAGCATAGCTAACAAAAATAGTGTTTTTACCTTATTTTCTCGTTGAACGTCTAATGAACCTCCAATCATAGCCTGTAGTTGTGCATAGGCTTTCTTCAATTGTAAATGTTCTTTAGATAGCTGCTGATAGTTGCTTTCTAGTTCTGCTTTGTCAAACTCATCCCATTCCCCAGAAAGGGTGTTATCTGACATTTGGGAAAAGGATGATGCAATGGATGCAGAATCCAGTCCGATTTCATCATCTAGGCCTTTAGGGGACTCCAGTATCGCCGACTGACGTTGTCTTGCTTTTTGCCGCCTGTACTGTATTAAATCTAACCTTCGATCTTTCTCCTGAAAAAATCAAATTATTGAATGTTAGATATTTGACACAGCTTGATAGCATTCTATGGTTTATAGGTTTTCTTCTTTGTATGACTTATGGTTCGTGAGTGCCTGTATAAATAGTTGATTTTCATGCCAAATATGGCTGCCATTCAGTAAAAATAGTGCCAATGGCACTGTACATATTTTAAAGTAAAAATAACACTGATGGTGTTGTAGCACAACTGTAGTTTTTACAAATGTTTACCCACATGCTGATCCATGCTAGGTATAGGTGTTCATTTGTTGAATGACTATCCAGTTGCCTATCCAATCATGCTGGTATTGTTGCAATATATGTGATTATTTGGCTGTTGTTATGGGTGTTGTCTTGTTGCTAGGCATGTACATACATTCTTTGAATGTTCATTCATTTGTCTATGAATCCCAGATGTTATCTTTGCAAAATACATGATCATTTGGCTGTTGCTATTGGTGTGGTCACGGTTGCTTGGGCAAATTGTGTCAAAATGTTTTAAAGAAAATCTGCAGAATATCAGTTCTAGAAACATCTCACCAAGTTTTAGTCTCATTGACCAAGTACTTTTTGAGATTAAGTTTTGACCAAAATTCACATTTTTTACACCTAATTTGCATATTATTGATGAGATTGTTATATTCATAATATTTCTTCATCTATACAACCCCAGGTGATATCAGCCCAATCTGTTGAGTAGTTTTTGAATTAAAAATTTTTGACCATAAAGACACATTTTAGCCCGAATTTGCATATTACTGACGGAATCATCAGGTCATTAACAAATCTTAACTTACACACCGCTAAGAATGTTCCCATCAAATTTCATGTGAACACAGGTCGTGATTGTGTTTTGACAGAAGATGGCAAAACTGCTATATGTCACTGTGTGGATGGTAATGAACCCAATCAAAAGAAGATGAAATAAGCCATCGTAGATGACATACTCCCCCCTGCTGTTTGGGAACTGTTGACCCTGTTTGGATTGTAACACTTCTTGTCTGTGATGGGTGTAATCATAAATTGACATACATATGTACCTAATAGTATACTACCCTTATACCAAGATTGACTGAAATTGATCTGCTCAGACATGTCTGCCAAATGGCTCCAGACATGAAAAAATCATAACAGAATGGCTGCCTAGCAGTCCTCAGTGTTTGACAAAAGTTGACATACATATATACATCAGAGTACATTGTCTTTAAATAAAGTTTTAATGGAAATTGTTCATGCATGTCTGTGTAATGGTCCCTAACACGGAAAAATCATATTAAACAAAATGTTCAAAGCTGTTATGCAGACATGCCTGAATAGATCTCATTCAAAGTTGGTATAAGGAAGATGTCAAATGTTTGCTAATGGCTTTGGACATGAAAAAATCATAACAAAATGGCCATCTGGTGGCCATATTGGATCGTACCATAAAATAAACTGACATGCATATGTATGCTATAGTGTGTTGTCTTTGTACCAAGTGTGAAAGATATCGGTCCTGTCATTTCTGAGAAATGGCTCTGGACGCACAGCCAGCCGGATCCAACAAAACTTTCTGCTAGAACGAATTAATGGTCTACTTTCACTAAGATTTGTACTGTGACGACACACGGCACGTGTGAACTATAAACAAAGGGAAACATTCTAAAGGGAAACGTAGCATTCGATACTGATGTAGCTTCAACATGGCCCTCACCCATCCACGAACAGTGGACTTGCCCACAGTGTTGTTAGTATCATATTGTATTGTGTTGTTTTCTTGGGAAGCCCTTCTCCATACACACCCGATCAGTGTATAAGTTGTAACTTTGATGGGTACAAAAATATTAATCATTTTTGCTTTGACTAGAATTCAATAATTAGGAATTAAAATGTAGCATTTTGTTCATTTCATTGATATTTTATTGAGTCGGTCAACAACATGAGACTGCATGTGTTTACATGTAAATGATCTTTGATTTCCGTGGGTTTCAAGTTCACTCATTGGAGTTCAGGTGCCGATATTGGAAGTTGTCCATTACATTTGATGATAACTGAAATTAAAGCTGCATCTTTGGAGAAACATTGAAATTTGCATAAGATGACCTATACATAAAACTTGGCTGTATTGGTGACACAAAAAAAGGTGCATTTCTTTTATCAAAAATTAACACACGGTCAAGTTTTCTATCACATGTATCCAATGGGGAACCCAGGTAATGTAACATGTTGTATAATATACTGGTTAAAAATGAAAAAAAAAAATGAATGGTCAGTCTGATTGATGAATAATAAATCTATGGATTTTCACCATGCACAAGAGTGTTTTGCCATTCATTTACTACAAGGATTTTGAACCCGATAGACATTAGTTGTGATAATATATAACGAACTCGTCCACGTCAATAATTTCTAAATTCTAGTGATGTCGCCTAGACTACGGGCTTGTTCTCCATCAATTACTTGTACATACTTGTGGGGACAATTTCCTCGGTTTTATCTCATCTGACATAGCACTGATGGTATTATAATGCCAAAATCTACAAAGGCTCACTAACTAAACACATACAGTCCATGGATAATACTACACACTGCTATTTGTCTCCTGTAAATGACATGATATCCAACGTATCACAATCGACAGTAATTAATTTGAATGAATCACCGAAAAAACAAAACAAACAATGTGTACACATGACTGAAGTATAAGGACAGATAAATACAATTTCCTATTGAAAATACCTTTTGCAAAGATAGTAAAATGTTTGCTAACTTGAATAAATTCAGTCAGTTGAGTTTGCTCACCTGGTGTCTTGCTGTCGCACTCAGGTCACAGCTACAGTAAATGTGGGACAGAAATCCAGTGACTAATGAAATGCGAACATTGTAAAATTTATGCTAAAATGTAGCCAATTTGTTGTGCAATAACAAATCAGGGCTCAATTTTAGCGATAGTCTCGTGTCAATTGACTACCAGTTTTTCCAAAATGACTACCAAGTCTGAAAACTGGTAGTCACCCTTGACTACCACGAAAATCCTGTGGATGCCAACCCAACGTATACATGGAAAGGCTTGCTGACAAGCTAACGATGAAGCATCAGCACTAAAGCTACATGTGTTTAGATATTACTTACTTTAGATATTGCTTACTTTGTAGTAAATAACAGTGGTTTGGTAAAATAAACAAAATACATGTAGCTTATATGTGATGTTACAAACACCATAGTGTCTACTCAAACGCAACACTCTATTGATTTCATGACTATTTCATTATCTTTTCCATGTCACACAGTTGCGATCAAAATGATACAAAATTTAGGAAAATATATGGAATAAAATCATTCTCCCACCACTAATCGCAAATGTAATAGTATTTTACAACTAGTCATTCAATATTCAGGGTTCGTACACTTAAAGCAAAACAAAATTCCAGGACTTTCCAGGGGTTTTTCGTCAGTTTTCCAGGGGTATTCATATCGATTTTGGCCATTTTCCAGGGGCGTTGACACTAAAGTATATTTTTTGATTGAATGACATATAATTGGCTGATGTGGACGAGAAAAATTAACAACAGTTCCCACAATATGTCACAAAACATTTTAAAGACAATCGACACTATGCAAAATGTTGGTTTCAAAACCACGTTTGCACGCTAAGATTAACGGAGAAACCTCTGTCCTACCCCCTACGTAGCCGTTTCGTCAAGCTGGTGCATTGATCGTGTAAGATTGAGTCTCAGCATTCGTCAGTCTAATTCAGACATATCCAGAAAAATAAATTAAAAACTAAAGTTTGTCCTCGTTATTGTATGGTTTGATGTTACTAGATTTATAAGTCACCTAAAACCTTTTTTTTCGTCAAAACTTTGAATAAAAACGCCATTTACGTAACGAAATTTCGAGCTATGAATAACTGAATACATTCATCGCTTGCGTCTCGATGTTTATGTACGGATGGCACGAGTTGCGGAACATCGCGATTTCTCAACTCAACTCGACTATTGACAAATGTTACTGTACCGACAACATAAAACAGTAGTTTATTCTTTTAGAACATGTAACACAAATACCCTTTTATCGACGACATAAAAGTCACAACCGTACTTCCACAACCCGGAAATTCAACTGCACTTCCCTAGGCCCTAGCCCTGGTAATGTAGTATTGCCATGCCTGAGCTTGTTATGTCGACTCGTGCGCCAAACTTGTAACAATTTCTAATCGAGGTTGATGATACTTTGATACTCGCTACAATGTTACGATAATCTTGTTAACAGACCTACTGTTACCCTCGGCCGGGACTGTTACAATATCATGTCCCTGAAATGACGACTGGGAGATGTATCGACACAGGCATTTGTTTCCCGAGTTATGTCTCAGAATATTTATATCAGAATACAATAAAATGTCGATAATATCGTTAATATTGACGTACATACCCAACTATATACGAAAGGGGTAAAATTACACTTGTTTCTGTGATCGTGCAGGTGTGAACCTGCAAAAGTCTTCTACATAACTCCGGAAACAAATGCCTGTGTGTATGCAGTAGCAATATACGCAAGATCGAAACAAACACTGCGGCGCCCATTCAACTAATCATAGACACGGTCTGTGGGGCAAAGTGTCTCGTGGAACGATCGCTTGACTGTCTGGGTTCAATCGGTGTGAATTTTGATTCACCACCGTGGCGAAAGACTTTGAAAATATTTTCGCCATTTCTCATTTACGAGAGTCAGAATCATATGAATGAGTGGCTCGAGCACAGACATGACGATCGTCAATATTAAGCGATCGATTGATCATGATCATTTTCCAGGGTTTTCCAGGGATAGGGCGCATTTTCCAGGGCTTTCCAGGGAGGGTTTAAAATTCCAGGGTTTTCCAGGGTTTTCCAGGACCGTGCGAACCCTGAATATTGTATGATACCTCAATTTACTGGAAGGATGAGTATTTTGAATCACATCCTTCGTTTATTGAAGCCCTTAGCGGAGGAGTCAATGGGGCGATGAGTCAAGGGTGAATGATGGCTGAAATGATGTCAGTGCCACTTCAGGTAGTGAAATCTTAGACCCAATCAGAATGACTTCCTATGTTTACAGATAGTAACAGATAAGATTTGGCAGGACGTGCCATGGCGCATGCCATTTCTCTCTAGGGTTGGGTCGTAGCATATTATTTTTAAATAGACACATTTTTATAGCTAATTTGCATATCACTGATGGGATAATCATGTCATGTACAATTCTTAATCTAAACACCTTTAAAAATGTTCCCACCAAATTTCAGACCGATCTGCTCAGTAGTTTTTGAGTTTAAGTTTTTTTCCCCAAAATCACACACCAGTGGTAAGATCATTTTGATTTGAACAATTTCCCAACTAGACACCCAAGGTAACACACCCATCAAATATCATGGCAATTGGCCCAGTGGTTTTTGAATTAAAGTTGTTTACACACACACACACACACACACACACACACAAACAGTCACAGACACTTTGCCATGCCTTTAGCACTACTGACCCTAAGTTAGTCAGTTGTGCTAAAAATGTAAGCAAATATGCCTAGCAACAAGACCATGCCCATAGCAACAACCAAATACAGTTGTGCTATAACGCCATTGGCATTATTTTTAAAAGTGCTTGCCCAAGGAGTAAAATCACTTCTGCAGGGCTAGTAGAAGGCCATTATTTTGAGCCCTGTATAGAGACTCTGTTCTAGTGTCTACCCCCATAATATCAGGAGCAAGCTTTTTTTCAAAAGGTTTAGCTTTACCTTTCACCTTTCACCTTGACTTTCAGAGTCAGTTGTCAAACCAAACCATACCATATCGAAATGTAAAATTAAACTACAAATATGGCCATCATTCAGCCATGTAATGATATATGATTCAGTTGTAAAACAAAGTGGCATGCATATCTCTCACATAATATGTTACCTATGTGTCAAGTTTGGTTGAGATGTTGATGCATGTCAGAGATATGAGGGTGAACACACGCACAGGTGCATGGACGGATGGATGGACAGAAGCCAAAGTAGACTAAACACAAAAGTGAGGTGCATATGTCCCCTATAGTACAAATGTATATAATCACCTTTGTGTCAGGTTTGAAAGAAATTGGACATTGCAGTCAGAGAGTCAGATGGTGGATGTGTTGGGACAGATGAACACAAATAACTCATTGTGATGTGCTCCGTTTTTTTGGGTGGTTGATGATGGGGGTCTAAAAATGTCACAACAGCCACTACCAATGTCAACTTTGGCATACAATGTTACATAATTAATCTTGATGGTATGATGACTAACAGGAAAATAATTAGTTTATATTACACAAATTTGGAAACAAACATGAATATGCAAATATGATCAGTTTTGTTGGGACTACTGGTACTTACTACAATTTGCTGTTTGAGTTCAGTGATGGTCTTGAAGTGATCATTAAGTTGTTTTTTGAGCTGTTCTGATTCACTGTTATCAAATGAAGAGTTGTTACTTAGTCTACCATAAGTTTCTGGAGTTGGTGATTTCCGGGTACTGTGAGAATCCTGTCGTCTTATTGGAATTTTAGTTCCTCTCTGAAAAGAAGGATGCAAAATGTATTTCAAATAAGCAAAATGTGTTCAACATGAGCATAGTACAATGAATTGGAAAGCTTTGAGTGAAAACCCCTAGCTAACAATATCACAGAGTAAACCAGATTTACAATGTACACTGAATGCCTCCTGTAAAGGCAAAAACCATAATGTTTGGGGCTTACACACATTGTTGGAAACCAAAATTCTGAGCTAAAGGTAGTATACATGATGTACCACTTAATTGGAAAATTAATTGAATGAAACTACATGAACTTTGGAGCTTGTATAGCTGACATATTGCCTAAATATCAAAATTTGTTTAATTATGCAAATTGACCATTACGATTAAAAGCTACATCAACAAGCTTTAAAGGATATAACAATACATACTTCTTTACCATCAATGCATATACTAAATTGCGTGGAAATTTAAAGGTTGTATTCTAAAGATATAATCTAATTATCAAAAAGGTTTTGTTTATGCAAATTACACATCACAATGAAAAACTACATAAAATAATACATCAAACGCATGTGATTTATTATGGATATATGTACCAAGTTAAATCAAAGTTTGCATTCTTGAGATATAGCCCAATTACTGAAAAATCATTACTTATGCAAATTACCTACATTCAAACTAAAAATACCGCCAATGGTGTTGTAGCACAACTGTACAGTTTTAAAAAAATGTTTATCCATATGCCAGTCAATGCTAACAATAGGTGTTCATTTGCTGAATGACTATGCAGTTGCCTATCCAACCATGTTGCTATCTTTGCGATATACGTGATCATTTGGCTGTAGCTATGGGCGTGGTCTTGTTGATTCCCGTTATCTTCGCAATATATGTGATCATTTGGCTGTTGCATTTTTTGATAGTTTATTCAACTGTCTATTAATCCTTGTTGCTATCTTTGTGAAATACACAACCGTTTGGCTGTTGCTATGGGTGTGGTCATGGTTGCTAGGGATATTTGCATACATTTTTGTTTACATGTGTAACGAGATGAAAGTTAGATGCACTAATACTTTCATTTTGGCCACTGGTGGCGCTGTGGAACTGGAAGTCGAGGCTGAACTCTGAACTGGGCGTGTACATGTAGCGTGTAGTGAGTGGCAGACAGCGGACAACCTTCGACCATGGCGGTATGTTCAAAAGTGGTGAACTAGATACAAATAGAAGACTGACTGACCGAGGAGTTGTCTAGTGAGGTACAACTTACCAGAGGGATGTTGGTAATGGCTCATTGATACAGTGATAGCTAAACTGTCGTCTACGTACGGGCTAGTGGTGTTGCTGTTGAGTTCTACTGTAACTTGGCAAAGTAGCTCACATGGTCGAGAGGTCAAGATGGCTGCCAACGTGGCATACTACTATGCTATGGTGGAATAACCCGAATGTGGAGGTACGTCTGTATTGGTGAAGTCATTAGTGGTGTCTGTATCATGAACTGTCCACTGTCCCGTGACTGAGAAGATTGTGTGCTGTGTATCCAGTACTATTAGAAGAGTTCAGTCTCGCTCAACTGTTGTGTGTTATTTGTGTTGGAGGCCAGAAAGTGGGCGGAACTTGTCTAACTGTTGAACCTGACAACGTCCGGAGGTATACTGTTTTGGTGAAGTCATTTAATTATTGGTGTCCATGTCGTGAACTTACCAGTAACTATTGTTGGAGTTGAAATAGCTGTGTATCCAGTATTATATGAAGCTCAGCCCAGTACAGCTCCACTGTTACGCGTGTGCAAGTCATATGAAAGGCCAGAGCATGAATGTCAGAACTATTGTCTAACCGTTGAACCTGACAACTTCCGGACATTTAGCGGCAGTAACGGACTAGCAATTGTGCAGTACAAGTGACGTGAAATGGTATGAACGAAGACACTACGAAACTGGTATCCTTGTTGTTTTAGGGTATTTTGTTAGAACCATGTCTCATGTTTACATACCTGTATTGTGTTTCCGTTATTCCGGATGTATATAAGTAGTTGATGTACTATTCTTTCCAAAGTTATTCTATGAATTATTAGTACGTAATTATTAAGAGTTTATTTATTTAGTAGTTTGTATTTTGATTTCTTTGGGGAACAGCTGATTCTGATTGGAGCTATAGTAATTAAGAGTATATTTTGTTCCTAAATTCTTTGAGATTATTGAATAAGTTTACATGTAGTTAACTTGATTCTCAATTAATTAAGGTAATTTTCTAAGCGAGTTAACTTCTTATTATTGGGTGCTTATTTAGTTTTTCTAACATTTAAATCCAGTTGTGTACATTGTGAAATTAATTGACGAATCAATCACTTCAGACTAATTGAATTGATTGGCAAACTTCATAGTGGAATATTGATGAACTAAACTCTGAATTCATTGTATAGTATCTCATCTATTTAATCTTGGGAAATCAATTGTCTACTGGTATATTAATTACAGATCGCTGATTGATTGAATTGCAATACTGTGTGTTTGATACTGATCAACTCTATTGTTATTTAAGTTTAAGACAGATCATGATTAATTTATTCAAGTAACAGTTCATTATAATATTACTGCCATATTGTAATTAACTTATTCCAGTCTACTTGTATATTACAGATCATTGATTGATTGAATTGCAATACTGTGTGTTTGATACTGATCAACTCTATTGTTACTTAAGTTTAAGACATATCGTGATTAATTTATTCAAGTAACAGTTCATTATAATATTACTGCCATATTGTAATTAATTTATTCCAGTCTACTTGTATATTACAGATCACTGATTGATTGAATTGCAATACTGTGTGTTTGATACTGCTTAACTCTATTGTTAATTAAGTTTAAGATATATAGAGATTACATTATTTAAGTATTAATTCATTGTAATATTGTCGCCGCATTGCAGTTAATTCATTCAACAATTAATTTATTTATTGTACTATTGCAATTAATTTATTCAACCTGTAAGATTATATTGCATAGATTGTATATTGGATAGTTAATTTATTTCATTATTAATTATCCCACTTGTAATATATTCACTGTCGATATTGATGTATATATTAAGTATATTTATTTTGATTGTAATAATAATATATACAAGTGTGGAAACTCCAAAATATTTGCGTGGCGAGTGTTTCATTCTTACTGTATTCCCCAGACAGAGAACTTGTATCCAAAGTGACACCAACAATAGTACCTCAGGCCCGGAGAAATTACTTTATGCAATCCAAGTACTCGTGTTTGTTGAGATTGGACGAGGAATTGGTTACACATGTTTACTCATTTGCGTACCCGATGATGTTGTCATTTGACCAAAATATACTGCCATTTGCAGCGATCTGGAAGTCACAACATACCAATGTGAAAATGGGCCAAAAATAAATGGGCCATTTTGAATTTCAATGGGTCATTTACGAATTTAATGGGCCCTACAATTGTGAATATTTACCCCCCAAAATTTAAAAAGACACAAAATTATTTTAATTATTAATTTACTTACTCCATCAAACTCTATCATGCTAAACTAAATTTTGCCAGTTTACTGTGTGTATTTTTATTGTAGATGCTAAAATGTGAATTTACATTGTAATGTTCCTTCCTACATTAGATCAACCACTGATTCATCACATCTTTGAATCCTTTTTCTCCCAAGAGGGTATTTGTTTGTACACAAGAACACCTTACATAGAAAGAGGATGAAGCTGCCAAAAGATTTCTTTGAGCAATACCACTAACCAATCTCTGCACTGTATACACTTCTGTTTTTTATTTGAAAATGTATTTGTTTGTTTTTTCTATTCCTGAATCCTGGTAAGAATCCAGTTATTCTGCAACTCTTTATCATATGAATGAATGACATAATATTACAATGGGATACATAAATTTTGTTTCACAGTTAAATTTGATAAGGGATGAGCAAATCTATTTCTAAGCGTATTAATAACCATGTAGATGTACCGACAAGAGTATCCTAAGCTCAGTACAAGAGTCTTTCAAATATAAAATAAACTTTGATTGTCATGAGAAATCAGGGATCAACACTGGAGTAAAAAACTCACTATCCCACAGGACTAGTAAACTAGTTAATGTAGTAGTCCTGCAAAATAAATTGGTGGTCCTGTCTTCTAATGTTGTTAATGCTGCCACTACTTTTAAGGGGTGGGGTGGGGGTGGGGCTGAGTGTTTAATGGAAATTGATTTCATACAAAAACTACATGAATACTAATAGTGAAGTCAACAAGCGACCTATCGGTCAGAATAGCTCCGCTGTTTTTTTTATAATTAATGTAATAAAGTGGTTAGTGTTTTCATATGATGTCTCACTATAAAACACATTTTACACAGAAAGTTGGTAACGTGTTGTACTTTTATACCATAGTCAACAATTTATAATCAAAAATCTACAAAAATTGCACAAATTCTCAAGTCATTGAGAATGACATAGTCCCCGCTATAATTGGGTTTTAAGGAATTATCACTACTCTGATCACGCAACAACATTTGTGAACCTAAAACAAACAGACTTAGATATGTTGTGGGTGCTTGTTGGACATGAAATATGCCTCCAACAATAAAGGATTGGTTGGGTATGGGGGATCATATCACAATGAAAATGGAGTCTGAGTTATGGCTTTGAACATGGAAAATTCACAAACAAAATGGCTGCCAGGCAGCCATATTGGATCGTATCACAACAACAATGAATATGCACATGTATGTCATAGAACACTGTCCTAATACCAACTTTGAATGAGATCTGTTCAAGCATGTCTGAGTTATGGCTTTGGACATGGAAAATTCGCAAACAAAATGGCTGCCAGGCAGCCATATTGGATCGTATCACAATGAAAATGAATATGCACATGTATGTCATAGAACACTGTCCTAATACCAATTCGCAAACAAAATGGCTGCCAGGCAGCCATATTGGATCGTATCACAATGAAAATGAATATGCACATGTATGTCATAGAACACTGTCCTAATACCAACTTTGAATGAGATCTGTTCAAGCATGTCTGAGTTATGGCTTTGGACATGAAAATTCACAAACAAAATGGCTGCCAGGCGGCCATATTGGATCGTATCACAACAACAATGAATATGCACATATATGCCATAGAACACTGTCCTAACACCAACTTTGAATGAGATCTGTTCAAGCATGTCTGAGTTATGGCTTTAGACAGGGAAAATTTGCAAACAAAATGGCTGCCAGGCGGCCATATTGGATCGTATCAAGAAACAAATTGACGTGCATATGTATGCCATTGTATGTTGCCCCTGTACCTAGTTTGAAAAAAATCGGTCCAGGCATCTCCAAGAAACGGCTGCGGACGGACGGACGGACGGACGGACGGAACCCAATCCATAAGTCCCCGTCCCGGACTTCGTCCGGCGGGGACTAAAAAGCAACTACATAAGGTTGAAATATTTTTGAAATATAGTTTGATAGGATCTTGACAGTAAGAGGTAGGGGGGAGATCTTGAGACTGGGATGTGTATACCTCATGGGGGGGGGGGGGTCCTAGGGGGTCTCCCCCTAGAAGCCCTGGAGGTTTTTTCCCTGAAAAGTCAATTTTGAGACTATTCAGACCCTTTCAGACAATAATTTCCAAGCCTTACAAGACAACACCAACATGTAAAAAACAACTACATAGGGTTGAAATACTTTTGAAATATACTTTGATAGCATCTTGACAGTAAGAGGGGAAGAGCATGAGACTGGGATATGTCCACCTCATGCGGGGGGTCTGAGGGGTCTCCCTCCAGAAGCCCTGAAGGATTTGTACTCTTATAGCCAATATTTACGCTATTTAGACCCTTCAAGCAATAACTTAATCCATGTTTTACAAGACAGCAAGTATCAGAAACTATTCTTTATAACTTACACTAAGGGTTGAAATATGTTCTTAAAAAGTTAAATGGCATCATTATATACATGTAGTAAAGGTCAGCACATCTAATGGTAGTATCATTGGTAGGGGAGATTTGGAGATTAAGGCAATTTTAGACTATCTTGGCAAACATTTCACATCTTGAAAAGACAATATCATATCAAATTAGAATAGGGTGAAAATATTTAAGAAAAGTTTAATACCATTATGACAGTAAAAAGGTTGTTGGTGCATCTGATTGTTGGTTGAATGCATGAGTGACCTCTGGGGGTGAGGAAGTCCTTGGGGTTTTCCCCCTGGCAGATATGGAGTTTTTTGCTTGAGATACTAAGGCAATGTTTAGGTTATTCATAACCTTTGAGGTAATATTTCCAAGCTTCGAAAAGGTAACCTAAATGTACGTTTTAAACGAGTTTCCTATATCACATAAAATAGACATGTAACATTAGTATTGGGGCATTAATATATGTGTAATAAAGTCACCGGTATGTTAGAGAACTTTAGGTGGTCATACCTAGTGTATAATAGAAACTGGAATCTGATGAGATGTGGTGTTTTGTAGTGTCAATAACATGACGAGTAGAACAATTTAGATTAACTTCATTTATAAACTATCTATGAAAATTGCCATTACGAAACCTTCAAGTCACAAGTTCACTTTTGCCCCAAACTGCAATATAAGTGAAGCATTGATTGTGAAACAGCCAAGCATTTACATGACATGTTCTGTAACTAGTGTGGTAGCTAGGTAATACATGTATATGTATATGTATAGTTATGTTTGAACTAATAAGTAATATTAAAGAATTCATGTAAGAAACAGGGACAAGAACAAATATTGACATGTACCACATTTCAGACAAGGCTATATGCCATTGTAGAAAGGATTTTTTTCTTCCATCACAATTTAAAATACAATGACCCCCCCCCCCCCATCCACAATTTTCAAAACAGCATGACCCCCCCTACTGCCAAATTCAAAAACAGGGTGACCCCCCCTACCAATCCACCACCCCCCCCCCCCCCCAGGCCGAAGAAACTGACCGGTCCCTAAGCACTGACATGACCAGAGTCAGAGAGAACCTTTTCGGATTTAAAAATACATGTAAAACGGGGAAAGATACGAAAAACACAACGCAAAGTCTGAAGCCAAATTAAAGTTGTAATTATTCTAATTATTTTTACTTGCCAAATATTTGCATTTTGGAAATGGCAAGACACGTTCATGTCGTTTCACTTTACATGTAAACTGTCGGCCAATAATTTAATAATAAAGTGTGGTCGTTACTCGATTTGTCTTCATTCTGGTTCACTGTCACTCCAAATTGCACGACAATATAGAATTAATCACAAGTTACATGTTATCTGAAAAAAACACACTTTTATAGTGGGTCTGAAGTGTGATTTTAGTGAGTACCAAGAACGTCCTGTGTTGTTACTTGCTGTGGAAAATTGCCCGGGAAATAAGAGGATTTAAATTAAGATGGCCGCGCCGGCGCGGCATCCTCTGAAATTCGCTTTTGCATTACCACATCGGCAATTTTGACGCTGTAATTTTGCCACCAATATTGATCGTACAAAAACAAAACTCCATAAATGAACCACAAAGTACATTCCCTTTCAAAATGTGGTAATTTTAGAAAGAGTATTATCGTTTTTATTGACGACTAACTCTGTCAAAAATCGTTCCATACACTTCAGTACAGGCATGCACGACTTGTACTTCTCACTTGATCATGAGGTGCATGTACTGGAATGAACCATTCTGTAGGAGGGGTGGAGAATTGGATTTGAAGTTTACAACCCTTTTTCGAACAAATATTTGTCATTTGGGCACACAATGCGTAGAATTAAGACTATAGCACATATTACATTGCTTCTTTGACGTCAATAGTGTCTTTTGAAAAGTTGCAGTTTACCTAAAGTCTCGCGGACTGATTTCCAATATGGCGTCGGTCATAATGCTCATTAACATATTCTTTTTTTTTTTTAATTACCAAAAAAAAATCATAAAAAATAGAAAAGAAGACGTGCTGACTTGAAATTAACAAATCTAAGTAAGCTACCCCCTGCGCATCAACACACCAGATATCAAAGCAATCTGGCAAGAAGTTTTCAAGGAGATGATGAAAATGACATTTTATGAAAAAAAATCATAAAAAATTGAAAATGGCACAGATCAACTTGGCATGAACAAATCTGAATAGCCTCCCCCCAGGGAACATGCACACCAAATATCGAAGAATTCTGACTGTCACTTTCGGAGAAGATAATGATAATATAAAAGTTTGACGGACATCTATGATTCACTCTACTCTCTATACTCTATACAACCTATACCTAAAGCTACGCTTTCAGCTTTCGCTGACAGCGGAGCTAAAAAAGTTGATGGACACTTATGATTCACTCTACTCTATACCTCTTATACTCTACTCTATACCTAAAGCTACTCTTTCAGCTTTCGCTGACAGCAGAGCTAAAAACTTCAACCAGCCACAATGCACTCTAAGACACCAAGAAAGCAAATTTCAATGGGCCATTTTTCAGTTGAATGGCGCAGGGACGCATTAACTTCACTATCACTGCATTTGGTTGTTGCTAAGGGCATGGTCATGGTTGCTGGGGCCAATTGTGTCAAAATATTTTGTAGAAAATCTGTAGAATAACACTTCTAGAAACATCTCACCAAGTTTCAGTCTTATTGACCAAGTACTTTTTGAGATATAAATTTTTCACCAAAATTCACCTAATTTGCATATTGCTGATGAGATTATTATATGCTTAATACTTCTTTATCTATACATCCACAGATGCATCTCTTTTAATTTCAGCCCAATCTGCTCAGTAGTTTTGAAATTATAGGTTTTTGACCAAAAAGACACATTTTTAACCCTAATTTGCATATCACTAAGGGAATCATGTCAGGAACAAATCTTACTTCACTCACCCCTGAGAATGTTCCCACCAAATTTCATGCCAATCTGCCAGTAGTTTTGGAGTTTAAATTTTTTGACCAAAAATCATGTTTTGACCCAAAACCCACATCTCTGATACAATCATTTTCATTTGTCCAATTTCCCAACAAGACACCAGAAGTAACATGACCACCAAATATCAAAGCAATCGGTCCAGCAGTTTTTGACCTTAATTATTTACACACACACACACACACCCATCCACAGACCGAAACAGACAGACAGACTGACAGAAAGACAGACACTTTGCCATGCCTATAGCACTACTGAACCTTATCAGTTGTGCTAAAAACTATACCAACGTTTTTGAAGGATATGTGTGCTTTGACATGTTTGGTGAATGTGCCAAATTATCTGGAATTTGAAGTGTGCATAGCTAAGATCACTGAAAATCATTAATTATGCAAATTACTCATCAAAAGTACATGTTATGTCAACAAATTTCATGCACACATTGTCATGGTTGACATGTGTACCAAATTATATGAACTTTTCAGCTTGCATTGTAAAAGATATAGCTTAATTACTGAAAATCATGAATTATGCCAATTACTCATTAAAAACTAACAACTATACCAATAGGCTTTATAAACGGTAGCCATGTCAGGCACTTTTTAAAAGCGTCTGTTGCTTATCACCTGTAGTAGTTGACACTTGAATGACTAAAATTTTTTCTGCCATAACTTCCAAAAAATTAAGTTTTCCCCAACTTTGTGATTTAACAAGAAAATGACATTTCTATACAAAGTTATCTGATTTTCACATA
Organism: Glandiceps talaboti; assembly: GCF_964340395.1. Lineage (NCBI taxonomy): Eukaryota > Metazoa > Hemichordata > Enteropneusta > Spengelidae > Glandiceps > Glandiceps talaboti. The sequence continues at coordinate 453,428 of NC_135563.1, read as the reverse complement.
GAAAAAGTGTTTGTCAACTGAAATAAGGAGGTACTGTAATAAGTATCTATCATAAATAAGGAGGTACTGTAGTAAGTATCTATCATAAATATGAATACAGGTACATCGAAATCAGGAGTTTTCCTAAAATCAGTAATTGTTGAAAACTGTTAATTAACTGGCCATTAATTAATTTCAATAAATTTCCATTAATTACGTATGCATATTTCTTGTAAAGCACATTCTATAAATGCTATCATCATGAAATTTCAGATTTTTATGTTTCAAAGGGTGCAGAATCTGATGGTGTCATAGAAATATGGGCACAGATTCTCCGAATATGAGTTTCTGAAATTATGCATATCAGTTGGGCTAATTATGCAAATGTTTGCAAAAATTATGAAGAAAAAGTACACTTCATTAAATTTTATTTCATACCAAACTGTACCAACTGCAACATACATAGGTCCCCATTCTGATTTCAAATGCATGTTACAATGAATCCCTGAATACAAGTGATAGACCCCAGAGAAAATAATGAAAAATTAAAACATATTTTTTCATGTCATAGTAATAAAGACTGCCGGCCCCCTTGTTACTAGGCATATCTGCATACATTTATTACCTTTTTAGAATGTTTATTCATTTGCCTTCCCTTCACTGGTGTTATATTGGCATTATATGTCATCATTTACCTGTTGCTATGGGTGTGGTCTTGTTGCTAAGTATATTTGCATATTTTAAAATAATGTTGATACAATTGCCTACCCATCCCTGTTGTCATATTTGTAATAAACCTTATCATTTAACTGTTGCTAAGGGCATGGTCATGGTTGCTAGGACCAATTACATGAGTATGACAGATTCACTATTTTCAGACAAACACTTTTAGACCAAATGTCATCCCCAGTAATTGAGAGGTAAAGTTCGATACCAAACAAACTTGCATCATCTACAAGACACACAGACAGACAGGCATTTTTACCTTCAACCAATCTATGGTTCAGTTTGTGTTAAACTTAGTTAGAGAATGTTTCCAAGCAATCTCAAGGAGAAATAATTGCAGTTACTGTACCACTGCCATTGTTACATAATAGAACACAGACCTAAGGTGCAATCATTTTGCTTTGAACAATTTCCCAACTAGACACCACAAGTAATGTCCCTACCAAAGACAAAGGCAATTGGTCTGGTGGTTTATGCATTTCAGTCATCCACACACACATATACACAGACAGACAGACAGATACACACACACCGCACCATGTCCTGAGGTGCATGAGAGGCAATTTAAAATTCATCCACAGCCACCCACACAGTCATAAACATCATGTCTTTGTTAATTAATCACAAAGTCCAACCAATAACATAGTCTCTAATAAAGTTAGTGTTTATTTGAACATGAAATGTCCAAATATGGTATATTTGTCAGCTTACGATGCTATTTATAAAAGTTATACACTGTTTACGTCACTATAACAGTGTGGGTTCTCTGATTGGATGAACAACTTTCTGTGCTGATTGAGGGACTTTGACCAGAGGTGGTTTAGTTAGAAACCACGTTGGCATCCAGACTATCATCAGATGTATAACCATTACAGCTTGGAAGAACAGTTTAATATTTTCTTTTTTAAGTTGACTTTATTAACTATTTTATGATCAAAAAATGGATGAACTGCAATTTATTGAAACTCAACTCTGGCAAAACAGAAGCCATTTTCTTTGGATCACCCAAGACTCTATCAGAGATCAACTTTCCAATTACCAATATCATCGATAGTGAAATCACTCCTGTTGTACGAGACCTTGGAACTACCTTCGAAAGAATAATGAGCATGGAAGATCATTTGAATTAATTATGTAAATCTGCATACTATCACATCAGAAATATTGAAAAAATCAGGAAGTACTTTACACAAGAAGCGACAGTACATCTTGTTCATGCCTTTGTAATGTCAAAGCTGGATTTCAGAAATGGTCTCCTATTTGGCATATCCCAAGCTTTAAAGAAACTTCAACTAGTTCAGAACACTGCTACACGTCTCGTCACAAAGACCAGGAAGTACGACAGAATCACAGAAACACTATATGTACACTTCACTGGTTACCAATACAACAGAGGATTGAATTTCCGAGCTGTTCATGATATCGCCCCTGACTACATCTGCAACCTCATCTCTCTACATCAGCCAACTCGTAATCTTCGTTCTGGTGGAAAGTACCTGCTGACGGAAATACCAACCCTACTGAAGTCATTTGGATATCGCACTTTTTCTCGTGTCACCCCGAAATTATGAAATGCCTTGCCTCGAGACACATGGAAAAGTGACTTCATTGAAAACCAGTCTTAAAACTCACCTTTTAAAACCAGCCTATGGCTTATAAATAAGTTTGTATTGATTTATCGGACCTTATTTTGTTTTTAATATGCATCGCTTGCCATTTTAACCTGCATACAGTTGCTTTTTTTTTTAGATAAATCAACATATTTTTACAAAGAGTTTTTCTTTCTTGATACGTCTCATTGTAATAGTTCCTGTCATGTGACTATGAATACTTTCTTCTTTCTTGATACGTCTCATTTTAATAGTTCCTGTCATGTGACTATGAATACTTTCTTCTTTCTTGATACGTCTCATTTTAATAGTTCCTGTCATGTGACTATGAATACTTTCTTCTTTCTTGATTCGTCTCATTTTAATAATTCTTGTCATGTGACTATGAATACTTTCTTCTTTCTTGATACGTCTCATTTTAATAATTCTTGTCATATGACTATGAATACTTTCTTCTTTCTTGATACGTCTCATTTTAATAGTTCCTGTCATGTGACTATGAATACTTTCTTCTTTCTTGATACGTCTCATTTTAATAGTTCCTGTCATGTGACTATGAATACTTTCTTCTTTCTTGATACGTCTCATTTTAATAATTCCTGTCATGTGGCTATGAATACTTTCTGGACATATGGCACTCTTTAAGTGCTTATTCATTATTATCATTATTATTACAAGTGAAGAAGTTTAATATTATATAACAATGACAATAGAAAAATATTAGGACAGGGTTTATACGTCCCTGGTCGAACCTCGTAGCATATGAATTCAGAGCCATGTTTACATGTATTGTAAACACACCCTGTCTCGTGATGTGGACCTACACCACACTACTTTCTAAATATCAAATGTCACTGAAATGAACAAAATGGAACATTCTAATTCCTAATTATTGAATTCTAATCAAAATGAAAATGATCTGATATTTTTGTACTCACGAACTTCCAGAGATCGGATGAGAAAGGGCTTTACGATAAGACAACACATGATGAGGCAATGTAAAAACATGTGGGCGAGACCACTGTTCATGGATGGATGGGCCGGAAATGTCCGTTTTATGTGTACATGTATGTACTCCAAAATCTATGTTTTTCAAAGTCACTACATCTCTTTGATTTGCTTCTTTTAAGACAAATACGGCAGTCTGATTTTCATTGGCCATGTCAGCATCGAATGCTAGGTACCCCTTTGATCTAGACATATCATGTGTCATCGCAGTACAGTCAATGATCTTTCACAGTGTTATAGCGAAGGGGCTAGGTAGCCTCACAAAGTCGGAGGAAGGTTTTGTATCCCAGTATAAACAATATACAATATGGCGTCACTTATGTTATGTCAACTTGTAAATGTGCGTGTACACTTACTTTGAAGATTTTGAGGTAAAAGACAACCTAGTGGTGTAGATCAAATTCTCGAGGAATGCTGATATTTAGGTATTTGTAATAGTTTTTATTTTGTCAATTTTAAAGATTTAGAATTGCATAAGTCTGATAAAGATAATTTCAAAAATCATGAAACTTTGCTACAACATGTATCACCAACTTGTACTTTCCAACAGCCAGGATGTTTTCTCTAATTCTAATTTTTAAAAATGTTTTATACTTTTATGTTTAAAACATCCCAGGATATGGTTATTTTGGTAACCATGGCAACTGATGTTCAATAAATAACCACTTTTTTTGAACTGAGCATGACAAACTACCCTTAGTAGTTTGGTCAATATGCAAATAAAAAGATTACAATTAGATTAAAAATTTATAATGTTATTCGTGAGATGTATGTGTATATAACAAAAACATAATTTTCACATCTGCCATGTTTCCATCAGCTATCCTATTTTATTCAAGTTATGTTACACCAGGTAGCCAACTCATACATGCCAAAAACAAGACATTTTTTTCTCTAAATTTTTTTTTTCAATGTTTTATGTGAAATTTTAGAAAAATGGTTCACATATTATGGAGATTTTGGTTACCATGGCAACATATGTTCATAAAATAACCCCCTTTCATTCCGCATAACAAACAACCCCACGTAGGGTGGTTAATTTTCAAATAAATGTTAGTATTATTAAAATCATTATTATTATAATATCATTTTATACATAATTTATATATTAATTATCATTTTCTTGAATATGTCAAAAAGAAAGTTTAGGGTTGGCAGTGAAAAACTAGGTGTGGTGAAGAAACAAAAACCAAACATTTTTTTTCTAGGCCTTATACAGACTAAATGTACAAAATTTTCAATTTGAAATATGCAGTTCCCCCTGTGGCCAACATTAACAAATATTTGGTCCTTTTGTTCAGCGTTACACAATACAGTAGAGAGTGCTTTGTACAAACCAAGTGAATGGTTGGTTACATATATTATGAGGTGCTTTGTACAAACCTACTAAATGGTTGGTTACATATTTTGTGAGGTGCTTTGTACAAACCTACTAAATGGTTGGTTACATATTTTATGAGGTGCTTTGTACAAACAAAGTAAATGGTTGGTTACATATATTATAAGGTGCTTTGTACAAACCAAGTAAATGGTTGGTTACATATATTATAAGGTGCTTTGTACAAACCAAGTAAATGGTTGGTTACATATATTGTGAGGTACTTTGTACAAACCAAGTAAATGGTTGGTTACATATATTGTGAGGTACTTTGTACAAACCAAGTAAATGGTTGGTTACATATATTGTGAGGTACTTTGTACAAACCAAGTAAATGGTTGGTTACATATACTGTGAGGTACTTTGTACAAACCAAGTAAATGGTTGGTTACATATATTGTGAGGTACTTTGTACAAACCAAGTAAATGGTTGGTTACATATATTATAAGGTGCTTTGTACAAACCAAGTAAATGGTTGGTTACATATATTGTGAGGTACTTTGTACAAACCAAGTAAATGGTTGGTTACATATATTATAAGGTGCTTTGTACAAACCAAGTAAATGGTTGGTTACATATATTATAAGGTGCTTTGTACAAACCAAGTAAATGGTTGGTTACATATATTGTGAGGTACTTTATACAAACCAAGTAAATGGTTGGTTACATATATTATAAGGTGCTTTGTACAAACCAAGTAAATGGTTGGTTACATATATTGTGAGGTACTTTGTACAAACCAAGTAAATGGTTGGTTACATATATTGTGAGGTACTTTGTACAAACCAAGTAAATGGTTGGTTACATATATTGTGAGGTGCTTTGTACAAACCAAGTAAATGGTTGGTTACACATATTGTGAGGTACTTTGTACAAACCAAGTAAATGGTTGGTTACACATATTGTGAGGTTCAATGCTGATGAGACAATTGTACAGAATATAAACATTTTGTACTTGGTTAAATGTACCTGTACCGGTACACTGCTGGTGGAGGGTCTCAATCATAAATAAATCAAGTCAGGAATAATTTCCTATTTTAAATTCAAATTTTTCAATTTAAAAGGAAATACTAAACTACAATTAGATATGTTGATTATTATAAATATGTTGATTATTATAAACATAATGAACTTACAAACTTGAAGTTGTCTTCATTTAGAACCTTGCATCTTTCTTCAAGTCTTTTTTTATCTTGTTCAAGATCTTCGACAAGTTTTAATAGTTTTTGTCTTTCTGATGCAAAATCTGGACTCTTCAATTTCAGTTCCTAGAGATCAATCAACAAAGTAAAATGAAAATAAATACACAATTATTTTAACAACAAAAATATCTCTTTACTATGGTTTTTTTATCCAATTTTCGTTAGGCTTAACTGCTATTTAGAGATATTTATATGATAAATAACATCAACCTGGGGTGCACAATTCTGCAGTTGTCATAAATAAGGCCTTTTAAGTTGACAAGTAAATGTTACATGTATTTCTATGTACCATCTCTACCTTGATTCATTCTCTATGTATATTATGAAGTCAACTAACCATACACACACATTTACAATGTCAACTGATCATTGGCAATAAAATAAAAATGTACAATGTAAATTTTCTGTAAAATGTTGTATCAATTAGAAATATTATTATAATATAAACACTTATGTTCTTGCTTACAAATCTTATTGAGATTTAACATTAATAATGAATTTTGTTGTTGTTATTGTTAAATTTTTTCAATAATACTACTTTATTTCCACTTGATTAAATATTATACAATGTGTGCTGATAAATAGTATTAATAATAAGATGTCATCTATTATTGGTTTAGGAGGTACTTCTTGAAGTCTGTTTTAAACTTACTCCGACGACAACAGGTATCTCTTTTATATGGGATTGAATCCAAATTTTAGCCCCAGTAAATTTTCTGCTGTGGTAAAGATCATTTCGTTCTTGTTGCTTTGTGACATAAGAATGACTAATTTTGGAGGATAAAAATTTGAAAAGTGTGGCGGAACTCTGTTAATGAGAACATCATGCACAAAAATTCCTATTTGATAATCCCGTTGTTCGTAAATATCCAAAATACATAGGTGTTTCAATAAGGGATCTGAATGGGCATGTATGACTACTGAATGTGATCATATCCCTATATGAACTATGAACAATTTTCTTCTGAATGGTGAGAATTTCTTTGAGATAAGACTGATAACAGCTACCCCAAACTTCAAGACCATATGACAAATGGAGTTGTTATAAGTATTTTACTCACCTTTATACACACAAATACGGTATAACAAAGTATAACATACAGCACGGTACATAAACAACTGTGTACTCACATTACGATACATTACTGATACTAACAGAGGGATGGGGATAATATTGACATTTCTTTTTATAAATATAATTAACAAGGTACTAGACTATTACCTGTATTTATACTTCAACACAACTATATGTACAAGGAATACAACTGAACACAAATAATACAAACATGTTAAAAAGACATTTCATATTGGAATACACCTGAGGGGAAAGTGATATTTTTGAACTTTAATGTTAGCTTTGACTGTGAAATTCTGTCTATTAAATATGATTTGGAAAATAAAATGATTAATTAGTCTGTTGAAGGCATAGATCACATCTATAGATACTGACTAGATAGTGTGCTGAAGACATAGATCACATCTATAGATACTGACTAGATAGTGTGCTGAAGACATAGATCACATCTTATCGATACTAACTAGATAGTGTGCTGAAGACATAGATCACATCTTATCGATACTAACTAGATAGTGTGCTGAAGACATAGATCACATCTATAGATACTGACTAGCTATACATGTTGTGTGCTGAAGACATACATGTAGATCACATCTATAGATACTGTCTAGCTATACACGTAGTGTACTTAAGACATAGATCACATCTACAGATACTGTCTAGCTATACATGTAGTGTGCTGGTACCAAGTTCAACACCAATATCTCTTTATATTCAAGACCAAATATATAGGACACAGCCAACTACACTACATCATTAGATACCAAATACAAACAGGTCTTTATGATGGTTACTCAAAATAATCCAAACTTGCATGATTGGTTTAATACAACTAGCTCACAGGGTAACCACTGCCAAATACTGGATGATCACATCCTAAACTGCAGTCATTGCACTGGAGCTAATCTTTGTAACAAGGGTTCTAAAGTTCTAAAAATACAACCCTATTCTCACGACAATGTACATGTTGTGTGTGGTGACTAGCATCCATCCCATAAACATTAAAATTCACTAAAGTTAATTACTTTAATGTAATGTTCTGGATATCCTAATTTTTTTAGACATACCAACGCTGCTTTTTCTTTCAATAGTGTATCATTTGCAACTTCCAGTCGGCGAATGAAAATGATCAATTCAGTCAGTTTGTGCTGAAATCTCTCTCGTTCAAAGTCCTCTAAAGCCTGTGAGTCCTGGTGATATCCATGTAAATATAAAGACAGTCACAAATCTTTTCCTTTGTATTGTAATGTGTGCAGTGTTTGGCTATGATATGGTTCTGGATGTGGTCATGAGCTAAGTGGATCTAATATTTTGAGTATGAAAGCAATACAGGCTTATATTTCACAGAGCTGTTATTAAAAGCCAGGGTTACAATGCCAGTTTTTTGCAATACAGGCTTATATTTCACAGAGCTGTTATTAAAAGCCAGGGTTACAATGCCAGTTTTTTGCAATACAGGCTTATATTTCACAGAGCTGTTATTAAAAGCCAGGGTTACAATGCCAGTTTTTTTTTGCATTATCAGAATCATCTTATCATAAGGATTGTAATTTGTATAGAATCACTCATTTGTTGTCGACCAACTTTTTCTATAGCGCTGTCAAACAACTGTTTTAAATGCCTCAATTTTAATCCTAATCCAAACTATCAATTTCATTATCTCCCTTCTAACAGTATCAAAGCCTTGAAATTTAGATTCTCTTTTTCATTCACTGGATTACAAGGCAATAGAAACTGTCAACCACAAGGCAAGGGTTATAATTTCATGACACATTAGCGAGAGAGTACTATAGGGCCCACAGCTTGCTTTCATCACAAAACAGTATTTCCAGTTTTTATCATGCAAGTTGAGTATTGCCTAAACAAGGAACACCTCAAATGCACCATGATGATAATGATTAGCAAACACAACATACCAAATGGTTACCATGGTAATCTCAAACTATCAATACACCAGTGCACATATAGATGGATGCAAGCAAGAATAACTAATATCAATATATGTTGTCACATCAACTTTAACCCTTTGTACAAACACTATAAAATTAACAATGGTTGACATACAGCTTTAACAATAATACACTTCCTATCTAGACAATTTGTCTATTCTCACTGGACATTTTTATCTATGTTTTCCATAAATTTTACATCTAGCATGTCAGAAATGACATGGAAATTTGTAATAACATGAAACATGTGACAAGTATTTATTATTATTATTAATACGAACTGTAAATTCAATTGGCACAAGCTGAGTTTACTTAATAAACTTTTTACTGAAAATACTTTCCAAAAACCTCAATGAAACTGTTTTCGTATTAATGATTAAGATGAGATAAGATAAGATATAGACTTGGTTAAAAATTTAAAATCCTCATCCAAATGGATTTCAGGCTTAATAAGATATAGCCTTGGTTGATTGCATAGTACAGATTTATATGACATTACAATTGTCTTCTGGCATTGTTAGAACTGTTGATTGCACAGTACAGATTTATATGACATTACAATTGTCTTAGAACTGTTGATTGTACAGTACAGTACAGATTTATATGACATTACAATTGTCATCTGGCATTGTTAGAACTGTTGATTGCATAGTACAGATTTATATGACATTACAATTGTCTTAGAACTGTTGATTGTACAGTACAGTACAGATTTATATGACATTACAATTGTCTTAGAACTGTTGATTGCACAGTACAGATTTATATGACATTACAATTGTCTTCTGGCATTGTTAGAACTGTTGATTGCACAGTACAGATTTATATGACATTACAATTGTCTTCTGGCATTGTTAGAACTGTTGATTGCACAGTACAGATTTATATGACATTACAATTGTCATCTGGCATTGTTAGAACAGTTGATTGTAGGGGAGGATTTTTTTAATATGTATTAAAATAGATTACATCATGGGATTGTTCATTAGTTATATCTTCTTACCAAATTTGAATTCAGTTTACATTGTAAGTGATAGTTAAGTATGCCTTAGTATGTAGACTACTGTGAGTACCTTTTTAAATATGCGGAAAAATTACGTCCTAAAAATGTAAACTCAACTTGTGCCCTTCAAGCAGTTCACAGAGCAATTTTAGTTCAATTTTAGCTTGTTTTTTTGTTTTTTTGCAGACTTATGTATTTACAATGTATTGTAATTTATGACACTGATTAGATATAGCCTGGAAATCATAAATACATTGTACCTAAATATGGCAATAGTCATTACAAATAACGTATACTAATGTATGCCAACCACTGAATATCAAGTGTTACCATGACAACCAACCAAAAGCTAAAACAATTGGCAACACTGCAAGAAACCACTGTTTTATAATTGCAGTCACTGTATCTCCACAGAACTAAACAAAGTGCAGTACCCACTATTAGTCACTGTATCTCCACAGAACTAAACAAGAGAGCAGTACCCACTATTAGTCACTGTATCTTCACAGAACTAAACAAAGTGCAGTACCCACTATTAGTCACTGTACATGTATCTCCACAGAACTAAACAAAGTGCAGTACCCACTATTAGTCACTGTATCTCCACAGAACAAACATGAATATGACATTTGTACGATTTGAATAATTTACAATTACACATGAATAAAGACTTTGAAAATTGACACAACTTCAGTTTCGCTCTTTTGAAATGCTTTGAAAGCATGATAAACTTGTCTCAAAGAGTACGATATTATTATCATTATTATTATACATGATTAAGTACGAATGTACATGTGTATGCTAGTAAGATTAAAACAGGTAGATTCAAACTTTGAATAAAATCATTTTTATCTCGTGTTATTTTGTTTTAATTTGAAAGACTAACACATGCTGCGTGTGCGTATGTATGTATGTATGTATGTATGTATGTATGTATGTGTGTGTGTGTGTGTGTGTACAATGACTCATATGTTTGTCTATTTAACTTTGAAACAATTAACTTACTGATAGTACAGGACTAATTAAAAAGCTATGACTGCTTGACTGCCCAGCTGTTATTGTGATATTGAACTGAGAAGGCAAATCTCTTTCAGTTATTAAAAAGCATATAGCATAATTAGGGAAAGAGTTATAGGATAGATTTATACCAGTGTTATCCCCATACTGGTTGGCATAGTGATGAACACCACTGATAAACCAATTCCAAAGGTATAGAGGTCATGTTTGATAATTTCTTGTCATTCTTATAAATGAGAAAATTTTAAATAAATAATGTTGATATAGAGAATTATATATTGTTTATTGTTCCAAGATCGATAGGAATGTAAAATATAGTTAGTTTGGACGAGTACATTAAAAACAATGTGACATTTCAATCCACCACTTTCTAAGACATTATTCAGGATCACTGCATGATCACATTTCAATCCACCACTTTCTAAGACATTATTCAGGATCACTACATGATCACATTTCAATCCACCACTTTCTAAGACATTATTCAGGATCACTACATGATCACATTTCAATCCACCACTTTCTAAGACATTATTCAGGATCACTGCATGATCACATTTCAATCCACCACTTTCTAAGACATTATTCAGGATCACTACATGATCACATTTCAATCCACCACTTTCTAAGACATTATTCAGGATCACTACATGATCACATTTCAATCCACCACTTTCTAAGACATTATTCAGGATCACTACATGATCACATTTCAATCCACCACTTTCTAAGACATTATTCAGGATCACTGCATGATCACATTTCAATCCACCACTTTCTAAGACATTATTCAGGATCACTACATGATCACATTTCAATCCACCACTTTCTAAGACATTATTCAGGATCACTACATGATCACATTTCAATCCACCACTTTCTAAGACATTATTCAGGATCACTACATGATCACATTTCAATCCACCACTTTCTAAGACATTATTCAGGATCACTACATTATCACATTTCAATCCACCACTTTCTAAGACATTATTCAGGATCACTACATGATCACATTTCAATCCACCACTTTCTAAGACATTATTCAGGATCACTGCATGATCACATTTCAATCCACCACTTTCTAAGACATTATTCAGGATCACTACATTATCACATTTCAATCCACCACTTTCTAAGACATTATTCAGGATCACTACATGATCACATTTCAATCCACCACTTTCTAAGACATTATTCAGGATCACTACATTATCAAAGTCTGTAGTACACAGATCAAAACATCACATTTGTTTTTCCAGTCTAAAGTAACCATATTTAATTGTCCAATGTTGATATACATACATATACACAAACTTGCATCAATATCAATACTCATGAATATTAATAGCCAACCAGCTCAGCTTGAGACTGGGGAGAACCTTGGTGTTTGGAAAAATGGAGGTAGTGATGTTTTAAGGTTAATGTCAATGTCAATGGATGGTTTGATATGTACATCTTGCAACAATGTGTGTAGACATATGAAAACATGCACTGTTACAACAATCACTGAAAAACAAGAACAAGACAAAACATTATCAAACATGCAATTTACATTAATACAAGTATCGACATGAAACATGAACAATACAGAAATGACACAATATCATTATTATAACAATTTACTGATATCAAGTATTAACATGACGAAAGATATCAATAATTTTAATACAATTATTACAATTTAATATTATATAATTTTAAGTCTAATGTAATGTGAACTAATGTATTTGTAATTAAAATCTTTTTAATTTGTTAACTTTTAGAAAAATACCACCAATGGCACTGTAGCACAACTGTAGTTGGCTGTTGCTATAGGAGTGGTTTTGTTACTCGGCATACCCTTCCCAGTCTGCAGCTTTGCAATATAAACCATCACTTGGCTGTCACTATGGGTGTGTGTGTCACCTTGTTTATTTACATACATTTTTTGATCCTTCATTCACTCACCTACATGTACCCATCCCTGTTGTTATCTTTGTAATATGCATCATTTCACTATTGCTAAGGGCATGGCCATGGTTGCTAGGGCCATTTGTGTCAAAATGTTTGAAAAATAACTGCAGAATAACACCCCCACCAAGTTTCAGCCCCATTCATCATGTCGTTTTCAAGATCTCAGTTTTTGACCAAAATTGAGATTTTTTTACTTTTTGTAATTTCCATATTGCTAATGGGACGATCATCTTGTGAATACAGCTAATAATCTACACATGCGCAAATACATCCCTATTAAATTCAGCCCAATCTCTTAACTAGTTTTGGAATGATAGATTTTTGACCAAAAGACACATTTTTAGACCTAATCTTCATATCACAGACGGAGTCACTGTGTCATAAACAATTCTTAATCTACACACCCCCAAGTACGTTCCAACCAATTTCAGGCCAATCTGTGGAATTCACTTCCATTTGAAATGAGAAATATAATGACTGTTGACATTTTTAAACGTAGTTTAAAGACATATCTTTTTAGACAACATTTTAAGTGATTGATTTTAACTTGTCAGTTTTTATACATTGTGAATTATTTTAATTGGCCAGTTTTACACCTAGTCCCCTTTTGTGTGTTGTTATTTTCTTTAGTTTATTGCAATTTTTTAAACTACAGTCTGTACAACGCGCTGAGACGCATGTGTAGCGCGTTTACTTACAAGAAATAAATAATAATAATAATAATAATAATAATCTGCAAAGTAGTTTTGGAGTTTAAGATATTTGACCAAAAATCACATTTTTTGAACCAAAAAACATATCTCCGATGTGATCATTTTCATTTGAACAATTTTCAATCTACACACCAAAAGTAATTTAATTTCACCACCAAATACCAAAGAAATCAGTCTGGCAGTTTTTGACTTTAAGTCACACACACACACACACACACACACACACACACACACACACACACACACACACACACAGACAGACACTTTGCCATGCCTATAGCACTACTGAACCGTATCAGTTCCTTTGTGCTAAAAATGACATGAGCACCAAAATAATGCTTACTAGTGTAGACTTCTTTTCTTCAATAGTACTTGTAAACATGATTTAAAAGAAATTGGCAATACCTATACTAAACAATATAGTGTGTCTGTGATAGGCAGGAATTGGCTTGATTATGATAATTAGCCATGTAGGTCAAGGTCAAATGTCAAGGTCTACAAAGATAGTGCACATCTGATAACATGGGGTAGACACTTGAATGCAGTCTCTATATACATGTATTACAGTTTTTGAGTTATGCAGTAAATAATGATTTGTAACTAGAACATGAGCACCGAAAATAATGTTTGTGTATAGTTCTTTTCTTCAATATTACTTGTACACATGATTTTAAAGAAACTGACAATATGTAAACACTACAATGTGTTTGTGATAAGACAGGAATTGGCTTGAATGTGAGTCAAAGTCTTCAAAGATAGTTTGCATGTGATAGGGGGTAGATAGACACTTGAGTGGAGTGTCTGTGATAGGGGGTAGATAGACACTTGAGTGGAGTGTCTGTGATAGGGGGTAGACACTTGAGTGGAGTGTCTGTGATAGGGGGTAGACACTTGAGTGGAGTGTCTGTGATAGGGGGTAGACACTTGAGTGGAGTGTCTGTGATAGGGGTAGACACTTGAGTGGAGTGTCTGTGATAGGGGGTAGACACTTGAGTGGAGTGTCTGTGATAGGGGGTAGACACTTGAGTGGAGTGTCTGTGATAGGGGGTAGACACTTGAGTGGAGTGTCTGTGATAGGGGGTAGACACTTGAGTGGAGTGTCTGTGATACGGGTAGACACTTGAGTGGAGTGTCTGTGATAGGGGGTAGACACTTGAGTGGAGTGTCTGTGATAGGGGTAGACACTTGAGTGGAGTGTCTGTGATAGGGGGTAGACACTTGAGTGGAGTGTCTGTGACAGGGGTAGACACTTGAGTGGAGTGTCTGTGATAGGGGGTAGACACTTGAGTGGAGTGTCTGTGATAGGGGTAGACACTTGAGTGGAGTGTCTGTGATAGGGGTAGACACTTGAGTGGAGTGTCTGTGATAGGGGTAGACACTTGAGTGGAGTGTCTGTGTATAACAGTTTTTGAGCTACACAGTAAATATTTTTTTAAGTACAAATATGGATGCCATTCAGTCAAATTTGCATATATCAAAAGACATTGACGTGCATGCGTCCCACATAATATCATCTTTGTGTTGGGTTTGAAAGGAATCAGATGTTGAATGTCTGAGAAATGATGTATACTACTAGTATGGACAGATGGACACATGCATGCATGCATGCACACACAGACAGACAGATGGATGGATGGAGCCTACTGGGGGGGGGCAGTGTATTATTGTGTATTTCAGTAGATATGCTAAGCTTAACTATAATTCTGTCAGCACAACTAATGATGTCACAGAAAACAATGATCACCAAAAGTATAAGAACTTACAGGACTGAGTCTGCCCAAAGCATCAGGTCTTGGGCTAGGGATAGGTCTGGGTGAGGGACCCCTTTCCCATGTCTCAGCCATCTTAACCAGATTTTGAAGTTCACCTTTGAGGGAATCTTTTTCAGCTTTCAGTTTTTGTGAATGTCCACACTGGTAACCAAGTTCTTTGTCTAACTCACTTATTACCCTGTTCTTCTTCTTTAGTTCCTCTACCTATGAATGATAAAAACACACGTTACAAATAAAATCCACAAGTAAATAGACAAATGACTGTACTGAAAGATCAAATGTAGTTCATAATAGCTATGTTATTTATAATGAATGTTGTCATGGTTATGTACCTTTGTCTTCAATGTAATAACAAGTCATTGGAAATGACATAGTCCCCGCTATGATTGGGTTTTAAGGAACTGACAGTTTATGTTGTCATTTTCAAACCTCGTTAATGTTGTTTGGCCTCATGGTTGTTTTTGATATCACTACTCTGTTCAAGCATGTCTGAGTTATGGCTTTGGACATGAAAACTGCGCCAACAAAATGGCTGCCAGGCAGCCATATCAGATTGTATCATGACGAAAATGGATATGCACATGTATGTCACAGAACACTATGTTAATACCAACTTTGAATGAGATCTGTTCAAGCATATCCAAGTTATTGCTTTGGACATGGAAAATTCGCAAACAAAATGGCTGCCAGGCAGCCATATTGGATCGTATCAAGACAACAATGAATATGCACATGTATGTCATAGAACACTGTCCTAATACCAACTTTGAATGAGATCTGTTCAAGCATATCCAAGTTATGGCTTTGGACATGAAAATTCGCAAACAAAATGGCTGCCAGGCAGCCATATTGGATCGTATCATGACAACAATGAATATGCACTTGTATGTCATAGAACACTGTCCTAATACCAATTTTGAACGAGATCTGTTCAGGCATGTCTGAGTTATGACTTTGGACATGGAAAATTCGCAAATAAAATGGCTGCCAGGCAGCCATATCAGATTGTATCACGACGAAAATGGATATGCACATGTATGTCACAGAATACTGTGCTAATACCAACTTTGAATGAGATCTATTCAAGCATGTCTGAGTTATGGCTTTGGACATGGAAAATTCACAAACAAAATGGCTGCCAGGCAGCCATTTTGGATTGTATCACGACAACAATGAATATGCACATGTATGTCATTTAACACTGTCCTAATAGCAACTTTGAATGAGATCTGTTCACGCATGTCTGAGTTATGGCTTTGGACAGGGAAAATTCGCAAACAAAATGGCTGCTAGGCGGCCATATTGGATCGTATCATAAAACAAATTGACATGCATATGTATGCCATAGTATGCTGCTCCTGTACCAAGTTTGAAAAAAATCGGTCCAGGCATCTCCAAGAAACGGCTGCGGACGGACGGACGGACGGACGGACGGACAGACGGAACCCAATCCGTAAGTCCCTGTCCGGACTTCGTCCAGCGGGGACTAAAAAGAGCACAAATATTGCATTGTCGCACAACTTCATGTTCAGGGCAATGATAGATATATAAACTTTTGAAGATTTAAAGTTGTAACCAAAACAAAATTTTATAACCAGTTTCCATCATATGTGTATGCATCCTATGTTGGAAGTGTACTTTAATCAAGACAAGTATAGCAACATCCTAATCAAACTTTAAAGTGATGTGTCTACAAGGTTTAGCACTTCCTCATTTCTAAGACATTATTCAGGATCACTACATTATCACATTTCAATCCACCACTTTCTAAGACATTATTCAGGATCACTACATGATCACATTTCAATCCACCACTTTCTAAGACATTATTCAGGATCACTACATTATCAAAGTCTGTAGTACACAGATCAAAACATCACATTTGTTTTTCCAGTCTAAAGTAACCATATTTAATTGTCCAATGTTGATATACATACATATACACAAACTTGCATCAATATCAATACTCATGAATATTAATAGCCAACCAGCTCAGCTTGAGACTGGGGAGAACCTTGGTGTTTGGAAAAATGGAGGTAGTGATGTTTTAAGGTTAATGTCAATGTCAATGGATGGTTTGATATGTACATCTTGCAACAATGTGTGTAGACATATGAAAACATGCACTGTTACAACAATCACTGAAAAACAAGAACAAGACAAAACATTATCAAACATGCAATTTACATTAATACAAGTATCGACATGAAACATGAACAATACAGAAATGACACAATATCATTATTATAACAATTTACTGATATCAAGTATTAACAAGACGAAAGATATCAATAATTTTAATACAATTATTACAATTTAATATTATATAATTTTAAGTCTAATGTAATGTGAACTAATGTATTTGTAATTAAAATCTTTTTAATTTGTTAACTTTTAGAAAAATACCACCAATGGCACTGTAGCACAACTGTAGTTGGCTGTTGCTATAGGAGTGGTTTTGTTACTCGGCATACCCTTCCCAGTCTGCAGCTTTGCAATATAAACCATCACTTGGCTGTCACTATGGGTGTGTGTGTCACCTTGTTTATTTACATACATATTGGATCGTATCATGACAACAATGAATATGCACTTGTATGTCATAGAACACTGTCC
Source organism: Glandiceps talaboti (assembly GCF_964340395.1). Taxonomy (NCBI): domain Eukaryota; kingdom Metazoa; phylum Hemichordata; class Enteropneusta; family Spengelidae; genus Glandiceps; species Glandiceps talaboti. Next base: position 435,420 of record NC_135563.1, on the reverse strand, counting down.
TAATACCAATTTTGAACGAGATCTGTTCAAGCATGTCTGAGTTATGACTTTGGACATGGAAAATTCGCAAATAAAATGGCTGCCAGGCAGCCATATCAGATTGTATCACGACGAAAATGGATATGCACATGTATGTCACAGAATACTGTGCTAATACCAACTTTGAATGAGATCTATTCAAGCATGTCTGAGTTATGGCTTTGGACATGGAAAATTCACAAACAAAATGGCTGCCAGGCAGCCATTTTGGATTGTATCACGACAACAATGAATATGCACATGTATGTCATTTAACACTGTCCTAATAGCAACTTTGAATGAGATCTGTTCACGCATGTCTGAGTTATGGCTTTGGACAGGGAAAATTCGCAAACAAAATGGCTGCTAGGCGGCCATATTGGATCGTATCATAAAACAAATTGACATGCATATGTATGCCATAGTATGCTGCTCCTGTACCAAGTTTGAAAAAAATCGGTCCAGGCATCTCCAAGAAACGGCTGCGGACGGACGGACGGACGGACGGACGGACAGACGGAACCCAATCCGTAAGTCCCTGTCCGGACTTCGTCCAGCGGGGACTAAAAAGAGCACAAATATTGCATTGTCGCACAACTTCATGTTCAGGGCAATGATAGATATATAAACTTTTGAAGATTTAAAGTTGTAACCAAAACAAAATTTTATAACCAGTTTCCATCATATGTGTATGCATCCTATGTTGGAAGTGTACTTTAATCAAGACAAGTATAGCAACATCCTAATCAAACTTTAAAGTGATGTGTCTACAAGGTTTAGCACTTCCTCATATTTTTAAATTCAATTTGTAACCAAGTCATACCAATGTAACAGGTTTAACTTTCTTGGTTGTCTTATTGTAATATTTTAAACACAAGCTACATTCAGTTTATATGGGTAGGTGATGAAACAGCTGTCTTACAACATATTACATAATCAAGTCATAAACTAGACTGGCCATGCTACACACTTTACCACCAGAGGAAATAGTAAATCAAACATTATACCCCCGGTAGCTAATTAACAATGTACTGTTCTCACTGTGTTAGTTAATGAGTACACTGTCGACAGTCGTTCATGCCTTTTTACTACGTTTTATCTAAAACTAAAGTCGTTGCCTCGATCCGATCCAGAGCAATACTATAACCACATACTGATCAGCGAGTGCCGGAGGCATGAGTGACTGTTATCGCTCACTGTATCTCCCTTTCGATTACTTATTCATGATGTGACGTCATGGAATTGGGCTTTACACTATCGTATGATTTGCATACAGTTCACTTAACATTCAATGCATACACAAGTACACTTCAGTGCAAATTTGACCCCGTAAATTTATTTTTGATGGTCAAAATCAAGTAATTTACCTTTCCAATCTTTCTTTGTGAAAGCTTGAAAACGTGCATTTTTTTGACATATGTAAATAAGTCGTTGGACGACCTCGATGCCCAACACGGCAATTTCATTGACAATGTCATGTTCATGCGCTCACTAGTCTATGGACATGGTGCCATGTACGTGTACAGTCTACTAGCTAGCTGCGAGTCGAAGGAACTCAATTGGCTCCAACTCATGGACTGTTATCATGCATATAATTTTTCTTCTCTGAAAGTCTTTCAAGTGTGAATATCCAAGTTTCTCCAATGTGTCTTGATATGTTAACTCGCTTGGTGACTCTGGCGACACCATGTTGATTTTGATGGACAAGCTTTGAGAACGATGACCCCAATGTCAAACATTCTACAATAAAAATGTCCTTACTGTTATCGTGTGAGGGCGCGGCAAGGAACAACAGTCGTTCGTGCCTTTGGCAATCGCAGTTCGTATCAGTACGCATTATCCAGTGCTACAGAGCGAGGCGAATACTATGATTTAGATGAAACATAGCAAAAAAGGCACTAACGACTGTCGACAGTCTAGCTAATGATGACAAATCTACACATTCTCAACAAAGTTAAGCTCAATCTACTGTGTAATTTCAAAGTTGAAGATTTTTGAGGAAAAAACAATGATATAGAATAACACTTCTAGAAACATCTCACCAAGTTTCAGACTCTTTCACCAATTACTTTTTGAGATACAAAGTGCTTTGAAAATGATGTTTTATCTAATACAGAAGGCAAGCTAGCTTCACATCATAAAATATCTTCAGTATGATTGTAATTTTTCTTGGAAAACAATGCGTCGTCTTATTGTATGTTTTGCTTTCCAGCATGATACTGAGAGTCGATTGTTTTTATTTTGATTCATAACATGCATGTACCCCTGTCGCAATCAACATAAAAAGACGCAACACTAACTTTTGTTGCAAGTGTTGTGTCTACTGTGACCTGGAAAATTACCTGCATCATGCCAAACACATGTTTATGTAGTGTCGGTCGACAACACGAGACGGTATGTGTTTACATGTCAACGATATTTAATCTTGAGTCGGCTTCAAGTTCGTATGAGAGTTCAAGTGCCGATATTGATTTGATGATTCTGTCAGTAGGATAGCAAACTTTCCCATCGAAATATCGTGAAGTATCGTGTGGTTTGTTGATTTATGAGAGACTATATTGAATTCGGGCAGATTCACATGTTGGAAAGTTATTTCCATGACAATAGAGTAATGTTTACCCGAGGCTATGATCGAACAATGGGAGAAGGTTTGTTACAAATCTGCCTATACTTGTCTGTGCTCAGATGCATCCCCATTAAATTTCAGCCCAATCTGCTGAGTACTTTTGGAACTATACTACTTTTCACCAAAAAGACATTTTACCCCTAATTTGCATATTAATCCCCATGTCAAATCTTAATTTACATGCCCCCAAGAATGTCCTCACCAAATTTCAGGCTAATCTGCCCACTACTTTTGGAGTTTAAGTTCTTTGACCAAAAATCACATTTTTTTACCCAAAACCCACATCTCTGTCATTTTCATTTGAACAATTTCCCATCTACACGTCCCAAGTAATGTCTCCACCAAATACCAAGCCAATCGGTCTGGAAAGTTGTTAACTTTAATTCATTTACATACATACATACATACACACACTCATTTCACCATGCCTATAGCACTCCTGAACCTAGTTCAGTTGAAGACCATATTATGAGTTGTCTACTCACACTGACCAATTCCAATGTCCTTTATATGAGAGTTAATTCAAACTGTGTATTCAAATACGACAACATTGCTACAGATAAAACCTTTACTTAGGGGCCATTCATTTCCCTCTTAAACATGACAAAGAAAAGTAGTCTGATGCCCAGGGGTATTTGTCCCAGGGGTGGTACCAGTGGCCAGCTCTGGTAGGGGTATGTGGCCAGTGCTGGAAACCCCTGGCCCAATTTTAGACCCACTTTGACCAAGCAGACAGTTTAATAGACTAAATACATTTTAGCAGGCAACATTTTGGGGCAATTAATGGCAGTTATGATTTGGCAAAGGACATCGGAGGGAATACATTTACAGGCAATGATCGGTGAAATTTTCATGTTTCTTTCCAAAAATTTGACTCATTTTGACATTTTTGTCCAGAATTTTGCATCCACTAACCAATAATATTTTCATGCATTGATTCACTAGGTATTTTTATGTCTGTATTTGAAGTTTCATGAAAATTGAACGGCAAATTTCTATGTGAATGGCCTGTGAAGTCAACAACATATGTTACAGCTCTACGGGCCAGCAATCACCAAATTACCTTAATCAGAATGCAATATAATAATGAAATTATGAAATGTACGGTGTACATGCAGAGTGCATATGATATAGATCATTCCAGGCGCTAGGCGTGATTATATTACAGTATTACACTGTGTCACATTCAAGATGTTATGTGTACGTCTGCATAGCGCATGGGTACTAAAGCAACGAAAATAAAAGGTTGCAACTTTGAAGGTGACACAACTGTGAAATTGTGGATAATTTATCAATATTCCCATAAAAATGGAATTTATGAAAGGCTACTAATCCCCAGCTACATGTATATCCAGAGGCATTGTTTTGGATAGCATGGGTCACTCAGTTGACAATGGGACTTGGAACTATCTCCACCAAACTGAACCCATACGAAAAAAATGAACAGACGAAAGGTTCAACAAAATTTCACACAAACTCTGTCTTTTGATGACTCCTTTGCGAATGTTGACTGCTAAATTCAACAAATATATTTCTTAAAAACTCTTCCAAGTGTAGTTTATCTTTTTAAATGCTTTGCGAATATTTATTACAAGTTGGTTGAAATTGAAGTCTTAGAATGTTGGTGCAGTTTACACAATACTGTGACATGACAGGCCGGCCATATTTGAATTTGTTTCGTGACTTTGAATTGTTGCCATGGTTTGGGACATAAACAGAGTGCAACCATACATGATAATGCCATATGGAGTGGCACAGGATACCTAATATTCTTTTGAAAATGTGACGGCTACATATTTGCATGGAAATTACCTCTGTGTAAACGGACTAATGAATCAACTAATGGTTTCCGTGAACACAAATAACTTTGGCTGGATGTATGGTATATTGGTACATGGTGTAACTGTAGTTCACACTACAACCTGTATACTATATGCCTGAACAGTACACAACCTGTACACTACATGTATATGCCTGAACAGTACACAACCTGTACACTACATGTATATGCCTGAACAGTACACAACCTGTACACTACATGTATATGCCTGAACAGTAAACTAGTCTCACTGCCAGACTTGTGACTATCGTACCTTTGTAAGGTGAAGTGCGCCTAAAGTGGTGAAGCTGCAAGAAGTGAGGGACTTTAAGCCCGGGTCTGGCTAGAAGCGGGAGAATAAAAATACCTGCCAATGAAACTAGTGAATCGACGGTCTGTTCAAATAATTTTACTAGCTACTGAATATTCTACACTACTGGTAAGATGAAGCTCCACGTGTCTCCCGAGAAAGTCGCTAGGAACTCGAGGTAATCCCATGAGGATCGCCCCATAGAGATCACCTGCCCACGCGGGAATCCCCTGTTGTAATCTACTGACCTCGCAAGGAAAATAGCATTGATCACGTGAGTTATTTGTTACAAACCCACGTGTGCAGGGAACCTGCGAGTGAAGAAAGTGTGTTGATATAATGTACATGTACATGTACATACTACATGTTTACATCATGAGCTGGATGATACTTCCATGTTTGCATCTAGCATACGTGGTATAGAAAATCCTACAATGTACACTGAAATCAACACGTGAAGTCATGAGGTTCGTTTGATTCTGATTTTCATATACAGCAATCACATTGAGAGAGGGACTGTGCCGTAATGTTGACCATGTAACTTGTTTTGTTTTGTTTTGAAATGGATTTGAACTATCACTGCTACAAGGAACACGCCATACAATGTTTTGATTTCAGGTGCAGCCTTTTCAATTACCATTTCTAGTGCCTTCCATACTGTTGTTACAATGTTTTTTTAAGGCCGATAAACTGGTAGATGTTACTGGGGTTCCCCACGGGTGTGGCCATGAAATGACGGAAAAAATATACATTGCTTTGAAAATGGTGTCTTAACTAACAAGAAGCAAGTTAGCTTCATAAAATATCTTCAGTATGATGATTAAAAAAAACGGAAAATGCATACAGTTGTACTTGTAGTCCGATTGTATGTTTTGCTTTCTGCCATAGTACTGAGTCCATTGTTTTTATTTTTATACATAATAGCATATTCTGCCACAATCAACGTAAAAAGACGCAACGCTAATGTTGCAATTTTCGTTGTCACTATTGTGTCTACCTGGAATATTACTGCACATGTTCACTGTGTGGATGGTAACGAACCCAATCAAACGAAAATTATATAAAGCAAGTGCATACTATTAGTTTTCAAGAAGGACAGTAGTTGTCTGAGAGAACTTTCTGTTTAGACGACTTCGCTAAGATTTTGAAAGGTCAAAGATTGTACTGTGACGTGTGAGTGTGACGACACATGCAGCGTCTGAACTATTAAACGATGAACAGAATGAAGTGATGTGTATATGCAACGTACAAGCCCAGTCGGGCTACTCCCTTTCGGGGCTAATAATAGCTCTGGTTTGCGAGAATGATTACATGTACACTATATACATGTAGTGTACAGTACACAACCTTGCACAAGTCAACATTACAATGTACCACAACCATGATTCTTCAGTTGAAAACAGGACACACTCAGCAGCTCAATTTCCTTTCATTCCTAACATTACTATTTCACAGACTATACAGAGCTGTTTACACATGTTCCCTAAAAGCCTGTTGTAGCCACTGAACACATACATGTACATGTACACTGATAGTCAATCTTTACATTACATATGTTACTGTAACAATCTTTAACTGCTTCATTTAGTGTTATTTACACTTTCTTTGACTGTTAAGATTTTTAAACCCAATTTAACAACTTGAAGGCATTAGCTCTGAGTCTCTTCAATTTACTGTAGAGTTTGTACAATTTGTCCAACAACTGGCCTAAATAAGGAAGCTTACAACTATGAAATCCTTATACAGCACCTGGCAAATATCAAATTGTATAACAATGGTTCCCTTATACAATTAATACAAACCTACTTCAATGGTGTTATAGATGTTATTATACAAAAAAATGTAAGAAGCTTACAAGTTACAGTAAATATTGTCTGATTGATGAAAACTTACCTTTCCGTAGGTTCACCAATGTTGCTTGTATCAGGTATGGAATGTAATAGCCCTCAATTTAGCAAATAAAATGATATCACAGATTTTACAACTGTTTTCTACTTCATCTCTACATGTATATGAAGATTCAGCTACATAATGTGCCACTCATTTTCAATTATTCCCATATTTTTAAACAAATAAATTTACTGACGAGCCATACAAATTTATAACCAAAACAATGAAGCCTATGAAACACTGACCGAAACCTTAACTCAGAGCTCATTCAGTCATGGACTCTCCAACAAAAGGTGAGATGGTGTCAAAGGTCATAGCTTATACAGGTAATAACAACATCTGTTTCAAATTCATTCACAACTGATTACTACATGTACAAAAAGTAACCATATTTCAAATAGTAAATCTTGATTGTACATGCTATTCTGCAATATACATATATAGTCTACTTTGTAAAACAACAAATGATAACATAATTTTAACAAAATGTAATAAATAATTAAGGTTCCAATTTTATTTTAAATAAATTTTACTACAAACAGTAGTTACACAGGGCTTGAAATTAAGGCCAGCCCAGCGGCCCAGGGCCGGTCAATGTTCAGGCTGGATTTTGGAAAGACTTGCCCAACTGAGCCAGTACATGTAGATTATGTTACAATGTTAGCTCAGAATGTTTCTATCTGTTTGAAAAATTATGCTTAAAATTGTTAAAAAGGCAGACTGAATAGTGCCAATGGTGTTACGTCAGTAGCACAACTGTACTTCTTAACTGTAGTTTACCTACATGCTAGGTATAGGTGTTCATTTGCTGAATGATAGTCCAGTTGCCTGAATAGCCCTGTTGTTATCTTTGCAATATACACAGTCATTTTGCTGTTGTTATGGGCATGGCCATGTTGCTAGACATATTTGCATATTTTTTGAATGTTCGTTCACTTGTCTATGAATCTCTGTAATTATTACAATATACATAATAATATGGCTATTGATATGGCTATGGTCTTGTTGCTAGACACATTTACATACATCTTTTGAATGTTTATTCACTTGTCTATCAATCCCTGTTTTCTTTGCAAAATATGTGATCATTGTTGCCATGGGCGTGGTGGTCATGGTTGCTTGGGATATTTGCATACATTTTTTGAATGTTTACTTACTTGCCTAGTACTATACCAGACGATGTTATTTGACCAAAATATACTGCCATTTGGTTGTTGCTAAGGGCATTGTCATTGTTGCTAGGGTCAATTGTGCCAATATGTTTTGAAGAAAATCTGCAAAATAACACTTCTACAAACATCTCACCAAGTTTCAGCCTCATTGACCAAGTACTTTTGGGCATATAAACACATTTTTACACCTAATTTGCATATCACTGATGAGATCATTATATGCTTAATATTTCTTCATCTATATACCCCTAGATGCTTCCCATTAAATTTCAGCCCAATATCCTCAGAAGTTTTAGAATTAAAGATTTTTGACCAAAAAGACACATTTTGCTCTAATTTGCATATTACTAATGGAATCATCATGTCATCAACAAATCTTAATTTACACACCCCTAAGAAAGTTCCCATCAAATTTTTGAGCAATCTGCGCTGTAGTTTTTGAGTTTAAGTTTTTTGATAAAAAATAACATCTTTGACCAAAATCATAGACCTGAGATGTGATCATTTTGCTTTGAACAATTTCCGAACCTGACACCAAAAGGATTGTTCCCACCAAATATCAAGGCAATCGGTCTGGCGGTTTTTGAGTTTAAGTCATCAACACAGACTGACAGACAGACACCGCACATGCCTATAGCACTACTGAACCTTATCAGTTCCGGTTGTGCTAAAAACAAGTGTTTTGACCAGTTTATAACTTTAAATCAGTTGTATCAATAGGAAATGATTGACTCTCTAATGGTTATGCCCATGACCTTGGAAGACGTTCTTTGTTCATTGCGCATGTGCAAGAAAGGAAATTATCATCGCAGATTTACGCAATATACATGTAGGCCTAATATGGGGTGAGATACCCGTCAAAATAAATGTATTTAATGTATTTTAAGATTTCCACAATTATTTCTGTATTTATTCACTTTTTTTATTTTAATTATTTAATATGTAATTATTTTTAAAATGTATATTTCATTATTAAATATATCCAAATTATTTCTGTATTTATTCACTATTTTATTATAATTATTTCTGTAATTATTTTTAGAAGGTATAATTTCGTTATTAAATATTTCCACAATTTCATTTTTATTCACTTATTTATTACAATTATTTCTTTATATATTCACTTATATTTATTTTAATTATTTCTGTATTTGTTCTTAATTTGCTTTTTATTTTTATTTTTCTATTATTAATTCAAGTTTAATTCATGTTTAGTTTATAATTTAAACTTGAACAATTACAATTGATGAATATTTTATTTTGGCAGAGATTTCATCGTAGTTTAAAGTAATTTATTCTCTATGTTAGTTGATAACTTAAACTTGAACAATTACAATTGATGAATATTTTATTTTGGCAGAGATTTCACCGTAGTTTAAAGTAATTTATTCTCTATGTTAGTTGATAACTTAAACTTGAACAATTACAATTGATGAATATTTTATTTTGGCGGAGATTTCACCGTAGTTTAAAGTAATTTATTCTCTATGTTAGTTGATAACTTAAACTTGAACAATTACAATTGATGAATATTTTATTTTGGCAGAGATCTCACCGTAGTTTAAAGGTGATTCAAAATGCTCACATTCAATATTGCTATTTTGCTAGACGACATGTTAGTGAAATGTATTCTGGTTTTAAAACTTTAAAAAAGCGTCTGCAACCACCTTAAAATGACCTTTTTTCAGTCAGTTCCCTTCGGATTTACTTCAAGAGTTTTCGGGTATTTCTGGTCCCACCTAGACCACAGGATTTTATGACGTCATAAGGAGACATGGTTAGCACGTAGCCTATGATGAGCGTAGTCAACAGGTGAATAAAACTCAACAGCATTGTGAAAAAATACATTGCTGGTGGTTGTAATAGACACCAGTAAACAAAAACTACAGTCTACATGTCTTATTAACCAACATTTACCGATATTTACTCACACTTCCTGACTAATTGTCAGTGTCTGTGGGTATAAATGCTAAAATATTATGTCCCCATATTATGGAAAAATATGTGTAGTTTTATTAAATGTAAATATGAGACGGCAGGGTCGTACATATTTGCCTGTATTTTCTATGGACAATCGGTGCCGCGGTGGTGCACATGGACGGCGTAATGTGTATCATCATGCTAGGCACAACATTAGTCAAGTTACGTGTACGCCGTATGCTTGTAATGGCAATACTGTCACTCGGTAAATTGTATCATGTACCAATATCATATTCTGGCCTTTGAGTGAGAAATGAGACAAGTAAAATTTATAACTGTGAGTAAATGTATGTACTTGTACTATACTAATTGCGATTGTGGGATGGCTGGGTTGTAAATCCTCGTATTTTCTACCAAAAAGTGACCTGCCGTGCCGCCAGGCAAGCAATGCAGTCTAAATGCCACCCACCAACATGCGTGCGGCAAATTTCATAGCCCCCCCCCCCCCCCCCCCCCTCCAGTTTGGGATAATTTTCCTGTAAAATGTCGTGGAGATCAGTCGCTGTACTGTCGTACACTTTCCGCCATACTCACTCATGATACTTGATTTACTAACAGTGAACTACATCATGAACGACATATCTTTGGCCCCGGAACATGGTTTGCAAGCATAGTGAATAAATTAAATATTTCAAGTTGATAACTTAAACTTAAACAATTACAATTGATGAAAAGCACAAATAAGAATCAAAATATAGACTTAAATAACAAAATACTGAATTGAAAAAATAATTTAATGATAAGCTTAAGAGAACATCATAATTAAAATATATTGCTGAGAATGTTTAAATTGACTGTAGGCAAATGAAACAATGAAATAATTTAATACGATAAATAATTAAAGTGTATGTAAATAGGTTTCCAATTTTTCCGACTTTTTGCCTCCAAATGATGTAGTTTTCATGGGTGATTAAAGATTTGTATGACATTTTTGACAAAACTACGATATTAATAATGAAAAATTGATTTTTTTGGAAATCTGCGATGAGCATTTTGCTTCGGGAGTCTTCGGAAAATTGCGTCACAACCAGAACATGACCGCTGTGTCCATGTTTTTTTTACCATGCTTGAACGTTGTGTGGTAGAGGGGGCTGTCAACGATTGAGTCTACACTGATTTTCTCACAAAAGATTTGGGAGTTCTAATCAGCCTGCTTCTTTTCAACATACAGAGGATAAGTTTCCAAACGTTTTCAATAATGTCTTAGTACTGCACAGCTCTCAAACTCACGAAAAACGATCATGAATTATAACATGTTGTGTCCTCGTGCATGGAGTACTACATATACATATTACGGCACTAGCAATGATGAAGTTTCTTTTGTTGGCTGTGATTACGAGTCCTAATATTGAATTGAAAGTTATTTTACCAGATAAGAAACATAAATTACACTTTCAAAGAACATACTAGTATAACATTACGAGCTGGTACCACATAATGGGAATTTTACTTGCGATAGCAACGTCTTCGTAACGGCCCACTGCTCGGATGAACAACAAAAACGAAACATGCTACGGTACTTTTCACACGTATTACAGTGCACTTCCTTTTAGACATATTCATGACCTTATTGTATGACTTTGATTTCCTTGTCAGTGAATGAAGACCAGTCATTTATAAATGCAAAATTTAATGCATTGTTCGCAAGATTGAGAGCAGTTGAATGTGACTGAGAGTGAGATAAGAGTCAGAGGTTCGTCGGGCTGTCTAGCGTGTTCTCCAGTCCGGAGCGTGTCCAGTCACACGTTGAGCGGCTGTACTGGGTGCTCAGGCTGTAGCGGTAGACCTCCGAGTCGCCCTGCTACCCTGGTACGCAGTGTATCCCCAGTGCTCACGGTCAATAAATTATTTGGCCGTTCCTGAACTGTTCTGATTTTTTCTGGTAATGATGATTTCACAAAATCCTTTAAAGATTGACAACCGATCATACCTTCAATTTTACATAGACGTTCACATGAAATATACGAATGGCAGTTCAAACCACAGGCATTTGTTTCCCGAGTTATGTGTCAGAATATGTCTATCAGAATACAATAAAATGTCGATAATATCGTTAATATTGACGTATTTAGCCAACTATATATGGAAGGGGTAAAATTACACTTGTTTCTGTGATCGCACAGGTTCACTCACCGCGAAAGGGACGGAAGGTAAAATGTTCGAAATGTTTGCCCACTACAACGGCCGGTTGAAAGTTCATGTACTTACGGTACTATATACTAATGGCGGCCTGTCTTCTTTCGCGGCGAGTGAACCTGCGCGATCACAAAAACAAGTGTAATGTTACCCCTTTCATATATAGTTGGCTAAATACGTCAATATTAACGATATTATCGACATTTTATTGCATTCTGATAGACATATTCTGAGACATAACTCGGGAAACAAATGCCTGTGGTTCAAACACATGTCAGCGTACACATATTGTGTAGTCAGTAAGTCGATTATAATCCAACTAAACTAAATAGTACTACTGTTACGGTGTTACGATCTCAATGGGACAACTACTTTCGAAATTTCGACCCAATGTTTTCCTTCATCTGCTGATTTTAAATATCTACTTTTTATTATCATAACTTACCAGTCAGTATTATTTAGTCTGTCGACAATAACATCGTCAACAACCATTATGCATGTCTGCAGCTGGGGATTGCTGTTTGGCTGTAGTCGTGGTTTTGGTAGTGGATCATATAGAAACGGTACAATACCAATCTGATTAAAATCCGATGTAGATGTCGGCTAATCGTTCATTGCTATTTTACCTTCGTTATTTTGCCTGAATTGACCTTCTTGGTACATGTTTACATTTTCAGAAGAGGCGATCAGGCTAAAAACGTCAACATGTACTAGGAAGTCAATTCAAGCTAAATAACGATGGTAAGATAGCAATGCACGATTAGCCGACATCTACATCGGATTTTTAATCAGATTGGGTACAATACAAGCATCCCCCACTACCGCATCATCTTCGTCATCACTAGTACTCCATTTATTGTTGTCATTGTCAATTTTGACTTCTAAATAGTGGAATGTGGTTCCACTAGAATGGCTATCCCATGTTATGCAATCGGACATATTTGAAGTTGGTTCTGGTTGTGACGTCATGAAATACATAAACAACTTCGGCAATTTCCGGAATTTTTCCAAAAAAATCTATTTTTCGTTATTAATATGGTACTTTTGTCAAAAATGTCATACAAATCTTTAATCACCTATAAAAACTTCGACATTTGCAGGCAAAAAGTCGGAAACTTTGGAAACCTATTTACATACACTTTAAAATCTTAATAATGGTGAGGAAAAGTGAAATCAGATGCAAAATACAGACTTAAATAACGGAATTATAAATTTTAAAACTAATTGAATGTTAAGAAATAAAGGTAAATGATTAAATAAGCAAGTTTCTTGACATAAGTGAAATAATTGAACTTGAATAATAGAAAAATAAAAATAACAAGAACAAATTGCAAATTAAGAACAAAATACAGAAATCATGAAATATTAAAAGTGAATAAATAAATAATGAAATAATTTCAAAAATAATTAAAAATTAATTTGACAAGGGAAATACACCTATTTCATTAAAATAAATAAGTGAATAAATAAAGAAATAATTATAATAAATAAGTTAATAAATAAAGAAATAATTATAATAAATAAGTGAATAAATACAGAAATAATTGTGGAAATATCAAATAAAAATAATTGAAATAAATTAATTTGACAATAAAGTAAATACATCCATTTTATTAAAATAAATAAGTGAATAAATAAAGAAATAATTATAATAGAATAAATTAATTTGACAATAAAGTAAATACATTAATTTTATTAAAATACAGAAGTGAATAAATACAGAAATAATTGTGTCAATTAAATACATCTATAAATTTGGCAGGGATCTCACCCCATAGGCCTAATGCAGTACGATGTTTGTTACAAGCTTCAATTGTGTCATAAACACAGATTTCTTGCATGAATGTTACAAAAATAGTACCAATGGCGTAGTAGCACAACTTTAGTTTTTAACAAGCGACCTATCGGTCAGAATAGCTCCGCTGTTTTTTTGTTTGTTTTTTATTTTGGTAACATGTAGAAGTGGTTCAGTTGTTCAGCTCTTCACTATGCAGTTTTCTTTTAGCAATGTATTAAAGGGGTTAGTGGTTTCATATGATGTCTCACTATAAAACACATTTTACACAGAAAGTTGGTAAAATATTGTACTTTTATACTATAGTCACCATTTTACAAAAAATCTACTCTTATGAAAATTACACAAAATCTCAGAAAAATAATGACTGGGGAAATGCACAAAAAAACAAAAAAGAATTTTTGAGGTTGGCTATAAATAATTCAAGTGTCTTACAGCTTTAACCCTGGAAAATTTTAATGATGAATGAAATAAACTAGGGATCTAAAATAATTTTGAGGCAATTTGATTTTCAATTTTCTAACAAATTTACCAAAAACACTGTCCATAAGCTTAATTGTCAACAACATTCAACTAGTAGACATAAAATCGTCCGATATTTTAATTTAATAGTCTATGGACCTCCTTGCAGGTGGTCCACATATTTCGTTAGTCCTGCTTGGATACGGAACAAGTCGCCCCTTCGGTGCTGAGGGTTGTCTTAGTAATATACATGTACAATGTAGATCCGTGCCCATCTGCAAGCAGGACTAGCATTTCATATGCAAGCTGGACTAAATTTAGTCGAGTGTTCAAAGCTCAATGTGACATGGCAAGATACATCGTGTAAATCAGAATTGTAGACCTACTAATCTCAGCAAAAATAAATATTTTGCTGATCATAACTGAAAATATCAATGACAGATGCAGAGCGCTTGCGTCTTCCAACGGTATGTCATATGCATCAAGCAAAAGGTACTACTTGGTCATCGACCGTCTCCTGAATAACTGTCCCTCGCTTTTGAGATGCTAGATTCATCAACTAAAATAAACCATTATTAGGTAGAAGACATCACAAAATACTATTATTAACTTTTTATCATATAATATAGTACAAGTACATACATTTACTTACAGTTATAAATTTTATTTCTCTCATTTCTCACTCAAAGGCCAGAAGATAATATCAGTACATGATACAATTTACCGAGTGACAGTATTACAAGCATACGGTATACACATAACTTGAATAATGTGCCTAGCATGATATGCGTTACACCGTCCATGTGCACCACCGCGGCACCGATTGTCCATAGAAAATACAGGTAAAGATTTATGACCCTACTACATACTGTCTCATATTTACATTAAAAAGAAACCCCAATGGCATTGAAGCACAACTGTACAGTTTTTAAAAATGTTTATCCATATGGTAGTCTGGACACTTGTACATCTAATATCTAACTATTCCTAGACTGGAGACACCTGTACATCTAATATCTAATTATTCCTAGACTTGAGACACTTGTACATCTAATATCTAACTATTCCTAGACTTGAGACACTTGTACATCTAGTATCTAACTATTCCTAGACTTGAGACACTTGTACATCTAATATCTAACTATTCCTAGACTGGAGACACTTGTACATCTAATATCTAACTATTCCTAGACTGGAGACACTTGTACATCTAGTATCTAACTATTCCTAGACTTGAGACACTTGTACATCTAATATCTAATTATTCCTAGACTTGAGACACTTGTACATCTAATATCTAACTATTCCTAGACTTGAGACACTTGTACATCTAGTATCTAACTATTCCTAGACTTGAGACACTTGTACATCTAATATCTAAGTATTCCTAGACTGGAGACACTTGTACATCTAATATCTAACTATTCCTAGACTTGAGACACTTGTACATCTAATATCTAAGTATTCCTAGACTGGAGACACTTGTACATCTAATATCTAACTATTCCTAGACTGGAGACACTTGTACATCTAATATCTAACTATTCCTAGACTGGAGACACTTGTACATCTAATATCTAACTATTCCTAGACTAGAGACACTTGTACATCTAATATCTAATTATTCCTAGACTTGAGACACTCGTACATCTAATATCTAACTATTCCTAGACTGGAGACACTTGTACATCTAATATCTAATTATTCCTAGACTTGAGACACTTGTACATCTAATATCTAATTATTCCTAGACTTGAGACACTTGTACATCTAATATCTAACTATTCCTAGACTGGAGACACTTGTACATCTAATATCTAACTATTCCTAGACTGGAGATACTTGTACATCTAATATCTAACTATTCCTAGACTGGAGACACTTGTACATCTAATATCTAACTATTCCTAGACTTGAGACACTTGACTGTACATCTAATATCTAACTATTCCTAGACTGGAGACACTTGTACATCTAATATCTAACTATTCCTAGACTTGAGACACTTGTACATCTAATATCTAACTATTCCTACACTTGAGACACTTGTACATCTAATATCTAACTATTCCTAGACTGGAGACACTTGTACATCTAATATCTAACTATTCCTAGACTTGAGACACTTGACTGTACATCTAATATCTAACTATTCCTAGACTGGAGACACTTGTACATCTAATATCTAACTATTCCTAGACTTGAGACACTTGTACATCTAATATCTAACTATTCCTAGACTTGAGACACTTGTACATCTAATATCTAACTATTCCTAGACTGGAGACACTCGTACATCTAATATCTAACTATTCCTAGACTTGAGACACTTGTACATCTAGTATCTAACTATTCCTAGACTGGAGACACTTGTACATCTAATATCTAACTATTCCTAGACTAGAGACACTTGTACATCTAGTATCTAACTATTCCTAGACTAGAGACACTTGTACATCTAGTATCTAACTATTCCTAGACTAGAGACACTTGTACATCTAATATCTAACTATTCCTAGACTGGAGACATTCGTACATCTAATATCTAACTATTCCTAGACTGGAAACACTTGTACATCTAGTATCTAACTATTCCTAGACTTGAGACACTTGTACATCTAATATCTAACTATTCCTAGACTGGAGACACTCGTACATCTAATATCTAACTATTCCTAGACTGGAAACACTTGTACATCTAGTATCTAACTATTCCTAGACTGGAGACACTTGTACATCTAGTATCTAACTATTCCTAGACTAGAGACACTTGTACATCTAATATCTAACTATTCCTAGACTTGAGACACTTGTACATCTAGTATCTAATTATTCCTAGACTGGAGACACTTGTACATCTAATATCTAACTATTCCTAGACTAGAGACACTTGTACATCTAATATCTAACTATTCCTAGACTGGAGACACTTGTACATCTAGTATCTAACTATTCCTAGACTAGAGACACTTGTACATCTAATATCTAACTATTCCTAGACTTGAGACACTTGTACATCTAGTATCTAACTATTCCTAGACTGGAGACACTTGTACATCTAATATCTAACTATTCCTAGACTTGAGACACTCGTACATCTAGTATCTAACTATTCCTAGACTGGAGACACTTGTACATCTAATATCTAACTATTCCTAGACTGGAGACACTTGTACATCTAATATCTAACTATTCCTAGACTGGAGACACTCGTACATCTAATATCTAACTATTCCTAGACTTGAGACACTTGTACATCTAATATCTAAATATTCCTAGACTGGAGACACTTCTACATCTAATATCTAACTATTCCTAGACTTGAGACACTTGTACATCTAATATCTAACTATTCCTAGACTGGAGACACTTGTACATCTAATACCTAACTATTCCTAAACTTGAGACACTTGTACATCTAATATCTAACTATTCCTAGACTTGAGACACTTGTACATCTAATATCTAAATATTCCTAGACTGGAGACACTTCTACATCTAATATCTAACTATTCCTAGACTGGAGACACTTGTACATCTAATATCTAACTATTCCTAGACTGGAGACACTTGTACATCTAATACCTAACTATTCCTAAACTTGAGACACTTGTACATCTAATATCTAACTATTCCTAGACTTGAGACACTCGTACATCTAAAAGCTAAGTATTCCTAGACTGGAGACACTTGTACATCTAATATCTAACTATTCCTAGACTGGAGACACTTGTACATCTAATATCTAATTATTCCTAGACTTGAGACACTTGTACATCTAATATCTAACTATTCCTAGACTAGAGACACTTGTACATCTAGTATCTAACTATTCCTAGACTGGAGACACTTGTACATCTAGTATCTAACTATTCCTAGACTGGAGACACTTGTACATCTAGTATCTAACTATTCCTAGACTAGAGACACTTGTACATCTAATATCTAACTATTCCTAGACTTGAGACACTTGTACATCTAGTATCTAATTATTCCTAGACTGGAGACACTTGTACATCTAGTATCTAACTATTCCTAGACTAGAGACACTTGTACATCTAATATCTAACTATTCCTATACTAGAGACACTTGTACATCTAATATCTAATTATTCCTAGACTTGAGACACTTGTACATCTAATATCTAATTATTCCTAGACTTGAGACACTTGTACATCTAATATCTAACTATTCCTAGACTTGAGACACTTGTACATCTAGTATCTAACTATTCCTAGACTGGAGACACTTGTACATCTAGTATCTAACTATTCCTAGACTGGAGACACTTGTACATCTAATATCTAACTATTCCTAGACTTGAGACACTTGTACATCTAATATCTAATTATTCCTAGACTGGAGACACTTGTACATCTAATATCTAACTATTCCTAGACTTGAGACACTTGTACATCTAATATCTAACTATTCCTAGACTGGAGACACTTGTACATCTAATATCTAATTATTCCTAGACTTGAGACACTTGTACATCTAATATCTAACTATTCCTAGACTGGAGACACTTGTACATCTAATACCTAACTATTCCTAAACTTGAGACACTTGTACATCTAATATCTAACTATTCCTAGACTTGAGACACTCGTACATCTAAAAGCTAAGTATTCCTAGACTGGAGACACTTGTACATCTAATATCTAACTATTCCTAGACTGGAGACACTTGTACATCTAATATCTAATTATTCCTAGACTTGAGACACTTGTACATCTAATATCTAACTATTCCTAGACTAGAGACACTTGTACATCTAGTATCTAACTATTCCTAGACTGGAGACACTTGTACATCTAGTATCTAACTATTCCTAGACTGGAGACACTTGTACATCTAGTATCTAACTATTCCTAGACTAGAGACACTTGTACATCTAATATCTAACTATTCCTAGACTTGAGACACTTGTACATCTAGTATCTAATTATTCCTAGACTGGAGACACTTGTACATCTAGTATCTAACTATTCCTAGACTAGAGACACTTGTACATCTAATATCTAACTATTCCTATACTAGAGACACTTGTACATCTAATATCTAATTATTCCTAGACTTGAGACACTTGTACATCTAATATCTAATTATTCCTAGACTTGAGACACTTGTACATCTAATATCTAACTATTCCTAGACTTGAGACACTTGTACATCTAGTATCTAACTATTCCTAGACTGGAGACACTTGTACATCTAGTATCTAACTATTCCTAGACTGGAGACACTTGTACATCTAATATCTAACTATTCCTAGACTTGAGACACTTGTACATCTAATATCTAATTATTCCTAGACTGGAGACACTTGTACATCTAATATCTAACTATTCCTAGACTTGAGACACTTGTACATCTAATATCTAACTATTCCTAGACTGGAGACACTTGTACATCTAATATCTAATTATTCCTAGACTTGAGACACTTGTACATCTAATATCTAACTATTCCTAGACTGGAGACACTTGTACATCTAATATCTAACTATTCCTAGACTGGAGACACTTGTACATCTAATATCTAACTATTCCTAGACTGGAGACACTTGTACATCTAATATCTAACTATTCCTAGACTTGAGACACTTGACTGTACATCTAATATCTAACTATTCCTAGACTGGAGACACTTGTACATCTAATATCTAACTATTCCTAGACTTGAGACACTTGTACATCTAATATCTAACTATTCCTACACTTGAGACACTTGTACATCTAATATCTAACTATTCCTAGACTGGAGACACTTGTACATCTAATATCTAACTATTCCTAGACTTGAGACACTTGACTGTACATCTAATATCTAACTATTCCTAGACTGGAGACACTTGTACATCTAATATCTAACTATTCCTAGACTTGAGACACTTGTACATCTAATATCTAACTATTCCTAGACTTGAGACACTTGTACATCTAATATCTAACTATTCCTAGACTGGAGACACTCGTACATCTAATATCTAACTATTCCTAGACTTGAGACACTTGTACATCTAGTATCTAACTATTCCTAGACTGGAGACACTTGTACATCTAATATCTAACTATTCCTAGACTAGAGACACTTGTACATCTAGTATCTAACTATTCCTAGACTGGAAACACTTGTACATCTAGTATCTAACTATTCCTAGACTAGAGACACTTGTACATCTAATATCTAACTATTCCTAGACTGGAGACACTCGTACATCTAATATCTAACTATTCCTAGACTGGAAACACTTGTACATCTAGTATCTAACTATTCCTAGACTTGAGACACTTGTACATCTAATATCTAACTATTCCTAGACTGGAGACACTCGTACATCTAATATCTAACTATTCCTAGACTGGAAACACTTGTACATCTAGTATCTAACTATTCCTAGACTGGAGACACTTGTACATCTAGTATCTAACTATTCCTAGACTAGAGACACTTGTACATCTAATATCTAACTATTCCTAGACTTGAGACACTTGTACATCTAGTATCTAATTATTCCTAGACTGGAGACACTTGTACATCTAATATCTAACTATTCCTAGACTAGAGACACTTGTACATCTAATATCTAACTATTCCTAGACTGGAGACACTTGTACATCTAGTATCTAACTATTCCTAGACTAGAGACACTTGTACATCTAATATCTAACTATTCCTAGACTTGAGACACTTGTACATCTAGTATCTAACTATTCCTAGACTGGAGACACTTGTACATCTAATATCTAACTATTCCTAGACTTGAGACACTCGTACATCTAGTATCTAACTATTCCTAGACTGGAGACACTTGTACATCTAATATCTAACTATTCCTAGACTGGAGACACTCGTACATCTAATATCTAACTATTCCTAGACTTGAGACACTTGTACATCTAATATCTAAATATTCCTAGACTGGAGACACTTCTACATCTAATATCTAACTATTCCTAGACTTGAGACACTTGTACATCTAATATCTAACTATTCCTAGACTGGAGACACTTGTACATCTAATACCTAACTATTCCTAAACTTGAGACACTTGTACATCTAATATCTAACTATTCCTAGACTTGAGACACTTGTACATCTAATATCTAAATATTCCTAGACTGGAGACACTTCTACATCTAATATCTAACTATTCCTAGACTGGAGACACTTGTACATCTAATATCTAACTATTCCTAGACTGGAGACACTTGTACATCTAATACCTAACTATTCCTAAACTTGAGACACTTGTACATCTAATATCTAACTATTCCTAGACTTGAGACACTCGTACATCTAAAAGCTAAGTATTCCTAGACTGGAGACACTTGTACATCTAATATCTAACTATTCCTAGACTGGAGACACTTGTACATCTAATATCTAATTATTCCTAGACTTGAGACACTTGTACATCTAATATCTAACTATTCCTAGACTAGAGACACTTGTACATCTAGTATCTAACTATTCCTAGACTGGAGACACTTGTACATCTAGTATCTAACTATTCCTAGACTGGAGACACTTGTACATCTAGTATCTAACTATTCCTAGACTAGAGACACTTGTACATCTAATATCTAACTATTCCTAGACTTGAGACACTTGTACATCTAGTATCTAATTATTCCTAGACTGGAGACACTTGTACATCTAGTATCTAACTATTCCTAGACTAGAGACACTTGTACATCTAATATCTAACTATTCCTATACTAGAGACACTTGTACATCTAATATCTAATTATTCCTAGACTTGAGACACTTGTACATCTAATATCTAATTATTCCTAGACTTGAGACACTTGTACATCTAATATCTAACTATTCCTAGACTTGAGACACTTGTACATCTAGTATCTAACTATTCCTAGACTGGAGACACTTGTACATCTAGTATCTAACTATTCCTAGACTGGAGACACTTGTACATCTAATATCTAACTATTCCTAGACTTGAGACACTTGTACATCTAATATCTAATTATTCCTAGACTGGAGACACTTGTACATCTAATATCTAACTATTCCTAGACTTGAGACACTTGTACATCTAATATCTAACTATTCCTAGACTGGAGACACTTGTACATCTAATATCTAATTATTCCTAGACTTGAGACACTTGTACATCTAATATCTAACTATTCCTAGACTGGAGACACTTGTACATCTAATATCTAACTATTCCTAGACTGGAGACACTTGTACATCTAATACCTAACTATTCCTAGACTTGAGACACTTGTACATCTAGTATCTAATTATTCCTAGACTTGAGACACTTGTACATCTAATATCTAACTCTTCCTAGACTTGAGACACTTGTACATCTAATATCTAATTATTCCTAGACTGGAGACACTTGTACATCTAATATCTAATTATTCCTAGACTTGAGACACTTGTACATCTAATATCTAACTATTCCTAGACTGGAGACACTTGTACATCTAATATCTAACTATTCCTAGACTGGAGACACTTGTACATCTAGTATCTAACTATTCCTAGACTGGAGACACTTGTACATCTAATATCTAACTATTCCTAGACTTGAGACACTTGTACATCTAATATCTAACTATTCCTAGACTTGAGACACTTGTACATCTAATACCTAACTATTCCTAAACTTGAGACACTTGTACATCTAATATCTAACTATTCCTAGACTTGAGACACTTGTACATCTAGTATCTAACTATTCCTAGACTGGAGACACTTGTACATCTAATATCTAACTATTCCTAGACTTGAGACACTTGTACATCTAATATCTAATTATTCCTAGACTGGAGACACTTGTACATCTAATATCTAACTATTCCTAGACTGGAGACACTTGTACATCTAATATCTAACTATTCCTACACTGGAGACACTTGTACATCTAATATCTAACTATTCCTAGACTGGAGACACTTGTACATCTAATACCTAACTATTCCTAAACTTGAGACACTTGTACATCTAGTATCTAATTATTCCTAGACTGGAGACACTTGTACATCTAATATCTAATTATTCCTAGACTTGAGACACTTGTACATCTAATATCTAACTATTCCTAGACTGGAGACACGTGTACATCTAGTATCTAACTATTCCTAGACTGGAGACACTTGTACATCCAATATCTAATTATTCCTAGACTTGAGACACTTGTACATCTAATATCTAATTATTCCTAGACTGGAGACACTTGTACATCTAATATCTAACTATTCCTAGACTGGAGACACTTGTACATCTAATATCTAACTATTCCTAGACTTGAGACACGTGTACATCTAGTATCTAATTATTCCTAGACTGGAGACACGTGTACATCTAATATCTAATTATTCCTAGACTTGAGACACTTGTACATCTAATATCTAACTATTCCTAGACTGGAGACACGTGTACATCTAGTATCTAACTATTCCTAGACTGGAGACACTTGTACATCTAATATCTAACTATTCCTAGACTTGAGACACTTGTACATCTAATATCTAAGTATTCCTAGACTGGAGACACTTGTACATCTAATATCTAACTATTCCTAGACTAGAGATACTTGTACATCTAATATCTAATTATTCCTAGACTGGAGACACTTGTACATCTAATATCTAACTATTCCTAGACTGGAGACACTTGTACATCTAGTATCTAACTATTCCTAGAGTGGAGACACTTGTACATCTAGTATCTAACTATTCCTAGACCTGAGACACTTGTACATCTAATATCTAATTATTCCTAGACTGGAGACACTTGTACATCTAATATCTAACTATTCCTAGACTGGAGACACTTGTACATCTAATATCTAACTATTCCTACACTGGAGACACTTGTACATCTAATATCTAACTATTCCTAGACTTGAGACACTTGTACATCTAGTATCTAACTATTCCTAGACTTGAGACACTTGTACATCTAATATCTAACTATTCCTAGACTGGAGACACTTGTACATCTAATATCTAACTATTCCTAGACTGGAGACACTTGTACATCTAGTATCTAACTATTCCTAGACTTGAGACACTTGTACATCTAATATCTAATTATTCCTAGACTTGAGACACTTGTACATCTAATATCTAACTATTCCTAGACTTGAGACACTTGTACATCTAGTATCTAACTATTCCTAGACTTGAGACACTTGTACATCTAATATCTAAGTATTCCTAGACTGGAGACACTTGTACATCTAATATCTAACTATTCCTAGACTTGAGACACTTGTACATCTAATATCTAAGTATTCCTAGACTGGAGACACTTGTACATCTAATATCTAACTATTCCTAGACTGGAGACACTTGTACATCTAATATCTAACTATTCCTAGACTGGAGACACTTGTACATCTAATATCTAACTATTCCTAGACTAGAGACACTTGTACATCTAATATCTAATTATTCCTAGACTTGAGACACTCGTACATCTAATATCTAACTATTCCTAGACTGGAGACACTTGTACATCTAATATCTAATTATTCCTAGACTTGAGACACTTGTACATCTAATATCTAATTATTCCTAGACTTGAGACACTTGTACATCTAATATCTAACTATTCCTAGACTGGAGACACTTGTACATCTAATATCTAACTATTCCTAGACTGGAGATACTTGTACATCTAATATCTAACTATTCCTAGACTGGAGATACTTGTACATCTAATATCTAACTATTCCTAGACTGGAGACACTTGTACATCTAATATCTAACTATTCCTAGACTTGAGACACTTGTACATCTAATATCTAATTATTCCTAGACTGGAGACACTTGTACATCTAATATCTAACTATTCCTAGACTGGAGACACTTGTACATCTAATATCTAACTATTCCTAGACTGGAGATACTTGTACATCTAATATCTAACTATTCCTAGACTGGAGACACTTGTACATCTAATATCTAACTATTCCTAGACTTGAGACACTTGACTGTACATCTAATATCTAACTATTCCTAGACTGGAGACACTTGTACATCTAATATCTAACTATTCCTAGACTTGAGACACTTGTACATCTAATATCTAACTATTCCTACACTTGAGACACTTGTACATCTAATATCTAACTATTCCTAGACTGGAGACACTTGTACATCTAATATCTAACTATTCCTAGACTTGAGACACTTGACTGTACATCTAATATCTAACTATTCCTAGACTGGAGACACTTGTACATCTAATATCTAACTATTCCTAGACTTGAGACACTTGTACATCTAATATCTAACTATTCCTAGACTTGAGACACTTGTACATCTAATATCTAACTATTCCTAGACTGGAGACACTCGTACATCTAATATCTAACTATTCCTAGACTTGAGACACTTGTACATCTAGTATCTAACTATTCCTAGACTGGAGACACTTGTACATCTAATATCTAACTATTCCTAGACTAGAGACACTTGTACATCTAGTATCTAACTATTCCTAGACTGGAAACACTTGTACATCTAGTATCTAACTATTCCTAGACTAGAGACACTTGTACATCTAATATCTAACTATTCCTAGACTGGAGACACTCGTACATCTAATATCTAACTATTCCTAGACTGGAAACACTTGTACATCTAGTATCTAACTATTCCTAGACTAGAGACACTTGTACATCTAATATCTAACTATTCCTAGACTGGAGACACTCGTACATCTAATATCTAACTATTCCTAGACTGGAAACACTTGTACATCTAGTATCTAACTATTCCTAGACTGGAGACACTTGTACATCTAGTATCTAACTATTCCTAGACTAGAGACACTTGTACATCTAATATCTAACTATTCCTAGACTTGAGACACTTGTACATCTAGTATCTAATTATTCCTAGACTGTAGACACTTGTACATCTAATATCTAACTATTCCTAGACTAGAGACACTTGTACATCTAATATCTAACTATTCCTAGACTGGAGACACTTGTACATCTAGTATCTAACTATTCCTAGACTAGAGACACTTGTACATCTAATATCTAACTATTCCTAGACTTGAGACACTTGTACATCTAGTATCTAACTATTCCTAGACTGGAGACACTTGTACATCTAATATCTAACTATTCCTAGACTTGAGACACTCGTACATCTAGTATCTAACTATTCCTAGACTGGAGACACTTGTACATCTAATATCTAACTATTCCTAGACTGGAGACACTCGTACATCTAATATCTAACTATTCCTAGACTTGAGACACTTGTACATCTAATATCTAAATATTCCTAGACTGGAGACACTTCTACATCTAATATCTAACTATTCCTAGACTTGAGACACTTGTACATCTAATATCTAACTATTCCTAGACTGGAGACACTTGTACATCTAATACCTAACTATTCCTAAACTTGAGACACTTGTACATCTAATATCTAACTATTCCTAGACTTGAGACACTTGTACATCTAATATCTAAATATTCCTAGACTGGAGACACTTCTACATCTAATATCTAACTATTCCTAGACTGGAGACACTTGTACATCTAATATCTAACTATTCCTAGACTGGAGACACTTGTACATCTAATACCTAACTATTCCTAAACTTGAGACACTTGTACATCTAATATCTAACTATTCCTAGACTTGAGACACTCGTACATCTAAAAGCTAAGTATTCCTAGACTGGAGACACTTGTACATCTAATATCTAACTATTCCTAGACTGGAGACACTTGTACATCTAATATCTAATTATTCCTAGACTTGAGACACTTGTACATCTAATATCTAACTATTCCTAGACTAGAGACACTTGTACATCTAGTATCTAACTATTCCTAGACTGGAGACACTTGTACATCTAGTATCTAACTATTCCTAGACTGGAGACACTTGTACATCTAGTATCTAACTATTCCTAGACTAGAGACACTTGTACATCTAATATCTAACTATTCCTAGACTTGAGACACTTGTACATCTAGTATCTAATTATTCCTAGACTGGAGACACTTGTACATCTAGTATCTAACTATTCCTAGACTAGAGACACTTGTACATCTAATATCTAACTATTCCTATACTAGAGACACTTGTACATCTAATATCTAATTATTCCTAGACTTGAGACACTTGTACATCTAATATCTAATTATTCCTAGACTTGAGACACTTGTACATCTAATATCTAACTATTCCTAGACTTGAGACACTTGTACATCTAGTATCTAACTATTCCTAGACTGGAGACACTTGTACATCTAGTATCTAACTATTCCTAGACTGGAGACACTTGTACATCTAATATCTAACTATTCCTAGACTTGAGACACTTGTACATCTAATATCTAATTATTCCTAGACTGGAGACACTTGTACATCTAATATCTAACTATTCCTAGACTTGAGACACTTGTACATCTAATATCTAACTATTCCTAGACTGGAGACACTTGTACATCTAATATCTAATTATTCCTAGACTTGAGACACTTGTACATCTAATATCTAACTATTCCTAGACTGGAGACACTTGTACATCTAATATCTAACTATTCCTAGACTGGAGACACTTGTACATCTAATACCTAACTATTCCTAGACTTGAGACACTTGTACATCTAGTATCTAATTATTCCTAGACTTGAGACACTTGTACATCTAATATCTAACTCTTCCTAGACTTGAGACACTTGTACATCTAATATCTAATTATTCCTAGACTGGAGACACTTGTACATCTAATATCTAATTATTCCTAGACTTGAGACACTTGTACATCTAATATCTAACTATTCCTAGACTGGAGACACTTGTACATCTAATATCTAACTATTCCTAGACTGGAGACACTTGTACATCTAGTATCTAACTATTCCTAGACTGGAGACACTTGTACATCTAATATCTAACTATTCCTAGACTTGAGACACTTGTACATCTAATATCTAACTATTCCTAGACTTGAGACACTTGTACATCTAATACCTAACTATTCCTAAACTTGAGACACTTGTACATCTAATATCTAACTATTCCTAGACTTGAGACACTTGTACATCTAGTATCTAACTATTCCTAGACTGGAGACACTTGTACATCTAATATCTAACTATTCCTAGACTTGAGACACTTGTACATCTAATATCTAATTATTCCTAGACTGGAGACACTTGTACATCTAATATCTAACTATTCCTAGACTGGAGACACTTGTACATCTAATATCTAACTATTCCTACACTGGAGACACTTGTACATCTAATATCTAACTATTCCTAGACTGGAGACACTTGTACATCTAATACCTAACTATTCCTAAACTTGAGACACTTGTACATCTAGTATCTAATTATTCCTAGACTGGAGACACTTGTACATCTAATATCTAATTATTCCTAGACTTGAGACACTTGTACATCTAATATCTAACTATTCCTAGACTGGAGACACGTGTACATCTAGTATCTAACTATTCCTAGACTGGAGACACTTGTACATCCAATATCTAATTATTCCTAGACTTGAGACACTTGTACATCTAATATCTAATTATTCCTAGACTGGAGACACTTGTACATCTAATATCTAACTATTCCTAGACTGGAGACACTTGTACATCTAATATCTAACTATTCCTAGACTTGAGACACGTGTACATCTAGTATCTAATTATTCCTAGACTGGAGACACGTGTACATCTAATATCTAATTATTCCTAGACTTGAGACACTTGTACATCTAATATCTAACTATTCCTAGACTGAAGACACGTGTACATCTAGTATCTAACTATTCCTAGACTGGAGACACTTGTACATCTAATATCTAACTATTCCTAGACTTGAGACACTTGTACATCTAATATCTAAGTATTCCTAGACTGGAGACACTTGTACATCTAATATCTAACTATTCCTAGACTAGAGACACTTGTACATCTAATATCTAATTATTCCTAGACTGGAGACACTTGTACATCTAATATCTAACTATTCCTAGACTTGAGACACTTGTACATCTAATATCTAACTATTCCTAGACTAGAGACACTTGTACATCTAATATCTAATTATTCCTAGACTGGAGACACTTGTACATCTAATATCTAACTATTCCTAGACTGGAGACACTTGTACATCTAATATCTAACTATTCCTAGACTAGAGATACTTGTACATCTAATATCTAATTATTCCTAGACTGGAGACACTTGTACATCTAATATCTAACTATTCCTAGACTGGAGATACTTGTACATCTAATATCTAATTATTCCTAGACTTGAGACACTTGTACATCTAATATCTAACTATTCCTAGACTTGAGACACTTGTACATCTAATATCTAATTATTCCTAGACTGGAGACACTTGTACATCTAATACCTAACTATTCCTAGACTTGAGACACTTGTACATCTAGTATCTAACTATTCCTAGACTGGAGACACTTGTACATCTAATATCTAACTATTCCTAGACTTGAGACACTTGTACATCTAATATCTAACTATTCCTAGACTTGAGACACTTGTACATCTAATACCTAACTATTCCTAAACTTGAGACACTTGTACATCTAATATCTAACTATTCCTAGACTAGAGACACTTGTACATCTAATATCTAACTATTCCTAGACTGGAGACACTTGTACATCTAATATCTAACTATTCCTAGACTGGAGACACTTGTACATCTAATATCTAATTATTCCTAGACTGGAGACACTTGTACATCTAATATCTAATTATTCCTAGACTGGAGACACTTGTACATCTAATATCTAATTATTCCTAGACTGGAGACACTTGTACATCTAATATCTAACTATTCCTAGACTTGAGACACTTGTACATCTAATATCTAACTATTCCTAGACTAGAGACACTTGTACATCTAATATCTAATTATTCCTAGACTGGAGACACTTGTACATCTAATATCTAACTATTCCTAGACTGGAGACACTTGTACATCTAGTATCTAACTATTCCTAGACTAGAGACACTTGTACATCTAGTATCTAACTATTCCTAGACTAGAGACACTTGTACATCTAATATCTAATTATTCCTAGACTTGAGACACTTGTACATCTAATATCTAACTATTCCTAGACTTGAGACACTTGTACATCTAATATCTAACTATTCCTAGACTAGAGACACTTGTACATCTAATATCTAATTATTCCTAGACTTGAGACACTTGTACATCTAATATCTAATTATTCCTAGACTGGAGACACTTGTACATCTAATATCTAATTATTCCTAGACTTGAGACACTTGTACATCTAATATCTAACTATTCCTAGACTGGAGACACTTGTACATCTAATATCTAACTATTCCTAGACTTGAGACACTTGTACATCTAATATCTAACTATTCCTAGACTTGAGACACTTGTACATCTAGTATCTAACTATTCCTAGACTGGAGACACTTGTATATCTAGTATCTAACTATTCCTAGACTGGAGACACTTTAATAATTTTCGGACACATACTCATGTCATGAATAAGTGTAAAAAAGAAATTCATGTCTAACACAATTCATACATGTATGGAGTGTGTATTCTCTATATGAGATTGAGAAGTAAAAAATATACAGGGTTCATACATGTACACGTACATGTAGAGTAAAAAAAATTCCAGGGTTTTCCAGTCAGTTTTCCAAGGGTATTTGTATTGATTTGGGTCATTTTCCAGGGGTGTCGACC
Source organism: Glandiceps talaboti (assembly GCF_964340395.1). Lineage (NCBI taxonomy): Eukaryota > Metazoa > Hemichordata > Enteropneusta > Spengelidae > Glandiceps > Glandiceps talaboti. The sequence continues at coordinate 404,470 of NC_135563.1, read as the reverse complement.
ATCAAAAGTTATTTTATTGAACGACATCCAATTCTATGACATAGACGAGAAGTAATTAACAAGAGCTCTCACAACACATATATGTATATGTCACAAAAAATTATAGAACATTTTGAACACAGTCAACACTCTATGCAGTTGTTGATTTCAAAAAACATCATAGCAATTAAATTAATATTGTTCATTTTCAATCTGCCAAATGGAAAAGTCATTAGCCACAAACTTTAAACATTGAAAATATCAATGTTTGTCTATATTTCTCTTAATCTCTGATTCATGCATTGTCTTATTAGTTTAGTACTATTGAGTCAATACTACTCTTTACCTCCATCAAAATCTTGACTATCATGTTCACTCACTAAGTGCATTTTTAGGTGCTAAAAGTGAATTTACACTGTAAGTCCCAATAAGCTTATCCCTACAAACATTAAATCAACCAATTCATCTCAATCTTTCAAACTACATTTCTTTGAGCAATACATTCATAAAGTGTAACTTTTGCTATATGTTTTATTGCCTCAGTTTTCTGGCATTGAAATCAACTCAGTTGGGTATACCTCCGTGTTCACTCTGAGATGAAGAAAGAGACTTCTGTTCTACCCTTAAGTAGTAGACTAAGTGTAATTCAGCTAGCTGTACACAACATTGATTGTGTAATATTTGAGTCAAAGGATTCATCAGTATAATTCAGACATATCCAGTAAAACAAATAAAAAAATACCGCCAATGGTGTTGTAGCACAACTGTATAGTTTTTAAAACTGTTTATCCATATGCTGATCCATGCTAACTATTTGACTATCCAGTTGCCTATCCAACCATGTTGATATCTTTGCGATTTAACGTATCATTTGGCTGTTGCTATGGGCGTGGTCATGTTGTTAGATATATTTGCATACATATTTGTATGTTTGTGTTCACTTGTGTATGAATTCCTGATATTATCTTTGCAACATACGTGATCATTAAGCTGTTGCTATGGGCGTGGCCTTGTTGCTAGGTACATTTGCATACATTCTTTGAATATTTATTCAATTGTCTAATAATCCCCGTTATCTTCCCAATATATGTGATCATTTGGCTGTTGCTATGGGCATGGTCTTGTTGCTAGGGACATTTACATACATTTTTGACTGTTTATTCATTTGTCTTTTAATTCCTGTTATCTTTGCAATATATGTGATTATTTGGTTGTTGCTATGGGCGTGGTCTTGTTGCTAGGCAAATTTACATACATTTTTAGCATGTTTATTCATGTCTATTAATCCTGTTATCTTTGCAATATTCGTGATCATTTAGCTGTTGCTATGGGCGTGGTCTTGTTGCTAGGCATATTTGCATACACTTTTTGAATGTTGGTTCACTTGTCTAAGAATCCTTGTTGTTATCTTAGTGAAATACACTACCATTTGACTGTTGCTATGGGCATTGGTCATGGTTGCTAGGGATATTTGCATACATTTTTTGAATGTTTACACACTTGCCTACCAGATGATGTTGTTATTTAATCAAAATATACTGCCATTTGGTTGTTGCTAAGGGTGTGGTCATGGTTGCTTGGGCCAATTGTGTCAAAATCTTTTGATGAAAATCTACATAATAACACTTCCAGAAACATCTCACCAAGTTTCAGTCTCATTGACCACATACTTTTTGAGATACAAGTTTTTTTTGGATTCCAGGGTTTTCAAAGGGCTTTCCAGGACCGTGTGAACCCTGATATATCTCAATGAACTTTTGTTCTGCTGACTTGCAAGTATTATTAAACAAGTCTTCATAGAAGACATAACCCCCCCCCCCACCTCAAATGGGACTGAATGAAGAAATGATTTCAGTAGCAGAACCTGAAGATCAAGGTCTAGGTCAAAGGTCAATGCCTAAAAAGAAAGCTTAAACCTAGCAATATACGACTGTATCATTAAAAATAGCGCCAATTCCTAACTGCATTTAAATGTTACTATGGGTGTGGTCCTGTTGCTAGGCATATTTGAATATATTTTTTGAATCTGTATTCATTTTCCTATCCACCCCTGTTATATTTGTAATATGCATCAGCATTTCACTGTTGCTAAGGGCATGGCCATGTTGCTAGGGTCAATTGTGTCAAAATGTTTTCAACAATAACGGCAGAATATCGCCCCCAGAAACATCCCCACCAAGTTTCAACCACATTCACCATGCAGTTACTGTTTCAAGATATAAGTTTGTCATTAAGTCGACATTTAGACCTAATTTGCATATCAATAACACACATGCAGATGCATCAAAATCAAATTTCAGCAGTTGTGGAATTACAAATTTTTGACTAAAAAGACACATTTTTAGATCTACTTTGTATATCACTGATGGCATCATCATGTCTTGAACAATTCTTAATCTAAACACCCCTTACGAACATCCCACCACATTTCAGACTGATCTACCACGTAGTTATTGACCAAAAATAGCACCAACAGCATTGTGGCACAACTGTAAATATTTTGAGTTTATCTGGTTCCCTTGGTTACCAGACTCTCTCCGCTGGAGCTCAGCCTGAGACCTCCCCAAATCATCAAATGAGTCTGGGAAAACCATGTTCTAACCACCCCGTGATGGAAGTCACACAGTACATTCTTCCAAACATAAACCAGATTTAAACTGAATGCCTCCCGTAAGGGAATCACTAATTATGCAAATTAAACTAAAAAAACTAGGGTAACAGGCGTTTTCGGACAAGTGTGCTTTCTTAGGTGTATGTGCCAAATTATACGGAATTTTAAGAGTGCATGATACTGCTTACATGTAATTACTGAGTTAATTATTCAATTGCTTCATTAAAACTGTAAGCTATATCAACAAATTTTATACGACATATCCACTTTGTTAATGTTATAGTTAAGGCATTCCTGCCAAACTTAGCGTCAAAATCCCATTACAGTGTGTCTTTACCAAATTTGCATGCACTCTACATGTACATTGTAAATACGTTATAAATGTAAATACATGTACATGAACAAATCAGTGTCATTCTCCCGCACACCGTATACAAGTACATAGTTTGCACTTCTAAAAAGAAAACATTTATATGCAACAATACACTCTATACATTGGTTTAATTTCATCTTTATACATACTTTCGATTTTCTATGGTAATCACTCTCTAAAAATATATGCCCCGAGAACGAACTCTGGATGAATGTATTATAGGCCGGTTCTTGGAGTCGGACATTACAGAGTACATAAAACTACACTATGATACAAAACCGCAATCCACGAACTATTAGTTCCATGACATGAAGTATGAATGGCAGCGTGAACTGTCAATTTGACAGAGACACAGTTCTAAAAGTTTGATGCAAGTTTTGTGTCGCTGAGGATAACTATTAATTTGGTAGAAACACCAAGATAATCATTTATTCTTGAACACAGGGTTCGTACACTTAAAGCAAAACAAAATTTGAGGACTTTCCCCGGGTTTTTTGTCAGTCTTCCAGGGGTATTCATATTGTTTTTGGCCATTTTCCAGGGGTGTTGACACTAAAGTATATTTTTTGAATGACATCTTATTGTCTGATGTGGACGAGAAAAAATTAACAACAGTTCCCATAATATGTCACAAAACATTTTAAAGGCAATCAACACTATGCAAGATGTTGGTTTCAAAACCACGTTTGCACACTAAGATTAACGGAGAAAACTCTGTCCTACCCCCTAAGTAGCTGTTTCGTCAAGCTGGTGCATTGATCATATAAGATTGAGTCACAGCATTTGTCAGTCTAACTCAGACATATCCAGAAAAATAAATCAAAAACTAAAGTTTGTCCTCGTTATTGTATGGTTTGATGTTACTAGATTTATAAGTCACCTAAAATAATTTTTTTCTTCAAAATTTTGAATAAAAACGTCACTTACGTGACGAAATTTCGAGCTATGAATAACTGAATACATTCATCGCTTGCGTTTCAATGTTTATGTACGGATGCCACGAGTTGGGGAACATCACGATTTCTCAACTCAACTTGAACATTGAAGAATGTTACTGTACCGACAACATAAAAAAGTTTATTCTTTTTAGAACATGTAACACAAATACCCATTTATCGACGACATATTAAAAGTCACAACCGTACTTCCACAACCCGGAAATTCAACTACACTTCCCTAGGTCCTCGCCCTAGTATTGCCAACTTGTAACAATTTCTAATCGTGGTTGATGATGCTTTGATACTCGCTACAATGTTACGATAATCTTGCTAACAGACCTACAGTTACCCCCGGCCGGGACTGTTACAATATCATGTCCCTGAAATGACGACTGGGAGATGGAGTAGCAATATACGCAAGATCGAAACAAACACTGCAGCGCCCATTCAACTACGCATAGGCACGGTCTGTGGGGCAAAATGTCTTGTGGAACGATCGTTTGACTGTCTGGGTTTAATCAGCGTGAATTTTGATTCACCACCGTGGCGAACGACTTTGAAAATATTTTCGCCATTTCACATTTACGAGATTCAGAATCATATGAATGGGTGGATCGAGCACAGACATGATGATCGTCAATATTAATCGATCGATTGATCATGATGGTTTTCCAGGGGTAGGGCACATTTTTCCAGGGTTTTCCAGGGAGGGTTTGAAATTCCAGGGTTTCCAGGACCATGCAAACCCTGTGAACAATGCCTTATGTGTGAACCATGTTCAACCCAGACGAAGCTATGAAGAGCAGTGAACTGTAAATTCATGTAATGCGTTCGATCTCGTAACAAAGCTCAAAAAAAAGTTTCAGTTTTAGTGTGAATGAAATGGTGACATGGAAGTAGGAATTTATCTACGTGATTTTTTCAGCATATATGTAGACTACTGTCCACTGATGTGGTCTATTTAATCATCGCTTCTCCTGTGAGGGAAGATGCTTCGCCGTAATGGCTGTGCTATCGATTGAAACCCTTTCTAAATTCTAACCATGTCTGTTAATAAGTAACCAATCACATGGATAAGGAATGATAATATCACATCATTTTCTAAACTACCCAAGACTACGTCAGCAAATGGTCATCGGGCACATGAAACTGTTTAAATGTTTTGCATACGATGGGTCATATTCAAATTTCACAGGTCACACTACACATAGAAATTTAGAACTTGAAGGTAGTTACAATAGTTACAATCAGAACTGACTAAATCCACGATGCCTTATTCTACAACCTCAAAGCAAAGATGACATATGGCGTCAAATACACACGAATAACACGTTAATTTAACCTCTGGAATGTACTGAGTTATATTGAAATTGAAGTATGCATTCTTAAGATATAGCCTAATTACCAAAAATAATTAATTATGCAAATTATTCATTAACGCTGTCAGGTACATCAACAAATTTTACAGGACAAATGTGATTTCTAATGGTTAACATATGTACTAAATTATATTGAAATTGAAGAATGCAGTCCTAAGATATTGCTTAATTAGTTGATTTCATTGATATACAAATTCCCAAATTGACATGAACAGATCTCGCTCAATAACTAATCAGGTCTTGCCATTACCCCAAACATTATATGTACTAAATTTCATTATAATTGAGCCAGCCCTTTTTAAGAAAATTATGACACAGACGGACAGACAGACAGACAGACACACACACACACACACACACACACAGACAGACATCCCCTTTTAATACCTCCCGTACCCTTACAGGAGGTAAAAATAGTGGCAATGACATTGTAGCACAACTGTACAGTTTTTAAGTCATTTATCAACCTGATGATCCATACTAGATATAGTTGTTCCTTTGCTGAATGATTATCCAGTTGCCTACATGTATCCAGCCTTGTTGTTATCTTTGCAATACATTTGGCTGTTGCTATGGGCGTGGTCATGCTGCTAGACATATTTGCATACATTTTTAGAATGGCCATTCATTTGTCTATAAATACCTCTTATCTTTGTGATATACATCATCAGATGACTGTTGCTATGGACATGTCTTGTTGCTAGGTATATTTGCATACATTTTTGAATGTTTATTCATTTGTCTAAGAATCTGTTACCTTTGTGAAATACACCTCTGTTTGGCTATTGCTATGGGCGTGGTCATTGTTGCAAGGGATATTTGCATACAATGTTTACACACTTGCCTACCAGATGATGTTGCTATTTAACCAAAATATACTGCCATTTGGTTGTTGCTATGGTTGCTTGGGCCAATTGTGTCAAAAAGCTTTGAAGAAAATCAGCAGAATAACACTTCTAGAAACATCTCACCATGTTTCAGTATCATTGTCAAAGTACTTTTTGAGATATAAGTTAATGACCAAAATTGACATTTTTACACCTAATTTGCATATCACTGATTAAATCATTAGTGGTAAGATCATTTTCATTTGAACAATTTCCCAACTAGACACCAAAGGTAATATACCCACTAAATATCATGGCATTCAGGCCAGTGATTTTTGACTTCAAGTGTTTACACTCACACACACACACACACACATGATAACTAGTGCAGACGTGCTATTTATAGAACTGTCAACATTCCCTTACTGTGCATGCCTGTGGACAACGTGGCCTTTGTACTTGTGTAGTCTCAGACTTTGTATGAAAACTACAGAGCGATCGGTCATTGGACCCAGTAAGAATAAAAGAGTGAATTAACATTGGTAGCAGAGCAATCCGGTTCATAGGAAAATGGCTTCAGCAAGCTACAAGAATCCTCCAATTTTGGGCCCGGACACCGTATATGAAACATGGAAAAATGAGCTGAACGTGTGGCAGTTAATGACGGAAGTCGACAAGAAGAAGCAAGCATTGGCAGTTACGCTTTCTATCACAGGTCAGGCTAAAGCAACGGCGCTTGAAATTGAAGCAGAGCAGCTAAATACGGAAGGAGGTATGGAAATACTAATCAAGGCTTTAGACTCGATGTTTAAGAAGGAGACTGTTGATCTCTCATACGAAGCATATTCAACTTTCGACAACTTTCGTAAGCCCGAAGATATGGCTATGTCTGCATTTGTTATAGAATATGAACGTCACTACAACCAGTGCAAGAAGTACAAGATGGAACTGCCTGATGCCGTTCTATCATTTCGTTTATTGGATAGGGCAAATTTGTCGCAACAGGACCGGCAGCTCGCTCTGAGTGCTGCTTCGGATTTGAAATTTGAGTCGTTGAAGTCGGCGCTAAAACGCATATTTGGTGACAGCCATGTGGCTGAACGGAACACTGCTGGGGGTATATCTGCTGTAACGATTAAACAAGAATCGGCTTACATCACTGAGCGGTATGCAGCGAGTGGTTATCAAAGAAGGACCATGCAAGGTGGGTTCCAGCGACAATGTAACATTAGTACGGGCAACACGTCGAGAGGGACAAATCCTATTGACAAGTTTGGTAGGCGAACGAGGTGTCGAATATGCCAGTCAGTCTGCCATTGGGCTAAGGATTGCCCACATGGAGAAACTACAGCTGACGTCAAGGCCATGGAGGACGATGACGTCATAGATGAGGTATGTGATCTAACATTGTTCACAAACGAGCAGCGGTCACCGACAATAAATGAAGTGCTGATGAGTGAAGCTTTGGGCTGTGCTGTCATCGATACAGCATGTACCCGTACTGTTTGTGGCAAACAATGGTTGGACCATTATATTGACAATTTAGACGATAAACAACAATCTAAGATACGTATGACACCCAGTGAAAGAGGGTTTCGATTTGGTGATGGTGTACAGGTCAAGTCTGTGGCAAATGTCAGTCTGCTGGCAAAAATTGGAGACAAGTCCTGTAATATTGACGCAGAAGTTGTTGATCTTGACCTGCCACTATTACTCAGCAAAACATCCTTAAAAAGAGCAGGCACAGTGTTAGACCTGGCGAATGATGAGGCTGAAATGTTCGACCAGCCTGTACCTTTGCAATTTACATCAAGTGGACACTACTGTGTTCAGCTACAGGATAGAATGGCTCATGAAACCCAACATGCAGCAGATGACAATGACGATGAAAATGAAGTCCTAATTATGTCTGGTAACATGACAGAAGCTGAACAGAAGAAGATGTTGGTTAAATTGCGTCGTCAGTTTGGACATGCCAATGCCTACAAACTACACAAACTCCTAAATGCACGTGCCGTTGATGCACAAATTGTGAAAGAATTAGAGAACATCGTTGACAGTTGTGACACTTGCTAGAAACACAGGAGACCATCACCCAAGCCTGCTGTAGGGATGCCACTAGCAAGTAATTTCAACGAGACAGTAGCAGTTGATCTTCATGAACTAGAGGAGAAGGTATGGTATCTACATATCATCGATGAATTCAGCCGCTTCAGTGCAGGATTTATAACAAGCAAACGGTCATCTGTATTTGTGGATAACTTTATAAAGAAGTGGATCAGTGTCCATGGTGCCCCACAGAAACTATACAGCGACAATGGTGGGGAGTTTAACAATGGAGAAGTCCGGGACATGTGTGAAAACTTCAACATAAATCCCAAGACAACAGCAGCTTTCAGTCCATGGAGGAACGGGCTCCTAGAGAGACACAATCAAACACTCACCAACATAATGAGAAAAGTGAAAGCTGAGAGAAATTGTGATTGGGAGACAGCTCTACACTGGGCACTGATAGCCAAAAATAGTCTCTGCAATGTCCATGGTTACAGCGCGTATCAACTAGTGTGTGGAAGAAACCCGAATGTACCTTCGGTCCTTGTTGACAAACCACCTGCTTTAGAGGGTACGACAACAAGTCAAGTGGTTGGTAACCATATCAACGCAATGTATGCAGCTAGACGGGCATTCACAGAAGCAGAGAGTGCTGAAAGAATAAGACGGGCACTGAGAAAACAAACACGGCCAACACCAGAAGGATGTCAAACCGGGGATAGAGTATACTACAAACGCCCTGATAATCCTGAATGGAAAGGACCAGCAACAGTAATAGGACAAGAAGGGGCTGTAGTATTTATTCGCCATGGTGGTATGGTAGTGCGTGTACATCAGCGTCGACTAAGTAAAGTAGATCAAAACAGAATAAACACTGACAATGACAACCATCTTGATGACAACACAAAGAAATATGAAGAACCGGAAAGAAGTAATAAAAAAGAAAAACTACCTGGTTATCAACCTGACATGGACAGTGATGAAGATGAACCTGCTGGGGAAAACAAACAAAACCCTGCTCCAGAGCCCAGCAACAGTGCACCAGCAATTATAAACAAAACCAATACAATCAGCGTGAAACCTGGCAGTATTGTGACATATACACACCAGGACACTATATAACTGCAAATTGTCAGCACGGGTAACAAGTAAAGCTGGTAAAGCAACAGGAAAGAACAAAAACTGGTACCTCGAGTACACTGTCCCAGCCCAGCTAATCAGGGTACAGCACTCCATCGATTTAAGTCAGGTACGTGACTTACAAATAAATTACCCTTCTACAGTGCCTGATGAGTCCGTTATGGTCATAGAAGGAATTTCTCTGACAGAAGCAAAGCTGACAGAACTGAACAGTTGGAAAGCAAATACAGTATATACCGAAGAACCAGATTAAAGATTTTGCATGGGCTAAAGGAAAAAATCAATTGGCGGACTGCCTGACGAAGAGGGGGCCTCAGCAATCACATTAATGAGAGCACTGGAAGAGGGCGTCATGGACTTGTATTAAATGGACTGTTATATCAATAGTAGAACATGGACTGTTATATCAATAGTAGAACATGGACTGTTATATCAATAGTAGAACATGGACTGTTATATCAATAGTAGGATATGGACTGTTTTATTCACAGTAGTATATGGGCCGTTTTATCCATAGTAGGATATAGACTGTTTGGTAGTAGTATTTTACTTTTGTTTGTAGTTTTCATGCACTTCGACGTCGGTCAATTTAAGACAAATTTGTTTAAAGTGTTACTCATTGAAAATAGTATCCTAGACTAGAAAAGTAGAAAGAAAGAAAAATACAGTGGAGATTGATAACTAGTGCAGACGTGCTATTTATAGAACTGACAACATTCCCTTACTGTGCATGCCTGTAGACAACGTGGCCTTTGTACTTGTGTAGTCTCAGACTTTGTATGAACGCTACAGAGCGATCGGTCATTGGACCCAGTAAGAATAAAAGAGTGAATTAACAACACACACACACACACTTTGCCATGCTTATAGCACTACTGAACTTAAGAAGTTCAAATGTGTTAAAAACATTATCACAGATAAATGTACAACAATATACTATGTAGATCATAAAAAAACTAAATTCCTATCACAGTTATTACAATTCAGTGAATCCACACTTTAATATGGAAATAGCAGATGGAATGAAAGACATTTTGTAGCAATTTTTTCTTGTGAGGGGAACTTTGAGTTGCCGACCTGACGGTAGGGTTTGGAACTGAGAATGTACACGTAGTGGGTGTGATTGATCCTTGAAAATTTGAATGACTTTTCGTTTCAATGACTGATGGTAGAGTTTGGCAAGCTGCTTCTAGCTGCTTTGAACCAATAATCCTTCCCAAACACTTCTCAAACCAGGATATTAGGGTATTCACATATAGAAAATACTGACCAAGGGAAAATCTCAAAACCTCAAATATTTCCTGATGTTTACAATGATGATGATCTACATGTATTTTAAAGATGGACAACAAAGGCAGCCTTTCCAATTCCTCTGACCCCTCCCCACTGCCACAGACTGGTGATTTTCTTTATTGGCTAACCATTTTAACTGACACACACACACACACAGAGCCAGACCTAACCCAGTAAGGGTGTGGTCATGGTTGCTAAGGCCAGTTGCATCAAAGTGTTTTGAACAACAAATGCAGAATAACACTAAACATTCCCACTTCAGCTCCATTCATCATGTAGTTTTCGAGACACAAGTTGTTTACCAAAATTGAAATGTGAAAAACCTAATTTGCATATTGTGAATTCACCTTCACCTACACTTCCCCACATGCATTCCCATTAAATTTTAGCTGAATCTGCTCAGTAACCCACCAAATATCATGACAATTGGTCCAGCAGTTTTTGACTGTAAGTTGTTTACACACACATCTATGCAGACAGACAGACAGACAGACAGACACTTTAACATGCCTGTAGAACTTATGAACCTAAGAAGTTTAGTTGTGCTAAATTGCAATCATGATGTGGAAAATTTATGGGGGGGGGGGAGAATCCATTTGTTAATTGGAGCAATACAACTCTATAATTGTGTAAATGCATACAAAAACATGCATATTGTTAACAACAGACTATTTCTATATGTACATGTACCTGTCTGAGGGCCTCATTACATAAAAAATGAAGATACATGTACTTCATCCACCCTTTGACTTAATGATGAAATATTTGACACAATCAGTGACATATGCTATATTTATATGATACAGTATCTGTAATTGACGTCAATCGCAATATGATCTCTCTTCTCTGTGCTCAAGTTGTAGACTGTACATTGTATACACACATTTACTATTGAGGTCATTTTTCCTATTATCATGTTTAAAGAGATGAATATGATATCAATTTTGGAAATGATTATGACATTTATGACATAAAAACATGAAATTTGACAATCTCCTAGAACTGACCTGTTGAATTGCTAATTTCTTCAAGGTTTTTCTTATTTAAAATCAAACTTGCATATAATATTTGCTAATTTAATATTTGTGGAGAATATACTACCTAAGAAACATTTAGATTGTGTTTATTTCCTAAAAATTACATCGTGACCTGGTGAGAATACTTGTAAGGTCAATAAAGCTTTCAAAGTTAGGTATATTATAAATTATAAGTTTTTTTTAAACACATGTATCGTTGGTGGTCATATGGCACACTCAGTTTCTTATTTTCACAAAATATTAAACTACATACATAACCAGGCAGATTGGAGTAATTGAAATTGCCATTACTATTAGTTGAAATCACATCCTTATGGAAATGGTCTACAGTATTCTTATAGGATTCCTATAGGACCTATAATATTCCTATAGGATTCCTATAGGACTGATCGTTCCTATAGGACTGTCCTAAAAGATTCCTTTAAGACTATTCTAATTCCTATAGGAATTGTAAAGTATTCCTTTACGAAAGGGGCCAAAATACTATAAGATCTTATAGGAATAATCTGTTAGGAATGCTTTAGGAACTTTCCGTAAGGGCAGGTTGGAATCCATTGCCATACTCTGTTACTATTAGGTGAAATCACAGGTTGGAACCCATTGCCATACTCTGTTACTATTAGGTGAAATCACAGGGTGGAACACATTGCCATACTCTGTTACTATTAGGTGAAATCACAGGATGGAACTCATTGCCATACTCTGTTACTATTAGGTGAAATCACAGGGTGGAACACATTGCCATACTCTGTTACTATTAGGTGAAATCACAGGGTGGAACACATTGCCATACTCTGTTACTATTAGGTGAAATCACAGGGTGGAACCCATTGCCGCAATCTGTTACTATTAGGTGAAATCACAGGATGGAACACATTGCCATACTCTGTTACTATTAGGTGAAATCACAGGGTGGAACACATTGCCATACTCTGTTATTATTAGGTGAAATCACAGGATGGAACTCATTGCCATACTCTGTTACTATTAGGTGAAATCACAGGATGGAACCCATTGCCGCAATCTGTTACTATTAGGTGAAATCACAGGGTGGAACACATTGTCATACTCTGTTATTATTAGGTGAAATCACAGGATGGAACACATTGCCATACTCTGTTACTATTAGGTGAAATCACAGGGTGGAACACATTGCCATACTCTGTTACTATTAGGTGAAATCACAGGATGGAACTCATTGCCATACTCTGTTATTATTAGGTGAAATCACAGGATGGAACACATTGCCATACTCTGTTACTATTAGGTGAAATCACAGGATGGAACCCATTGCCATACTCTGTTACTATTAGGTGAAATCACAGGGTGGAACACATTGCCATACTCTGTTACTATTAGGTGAAATCACAGGATGGAACTCATTGCCATACTCTGTTATTATTAGGTGAAATCACAGGATGGAACACATTGCCATACTCTGTTACTATTAGGGGAAATCACAGGGTGGAACACATTGTCATACTCTGTTATTATTAGGTGAAATCACAGGATGGAACCCATTGCCATACTCTGTTACTATTAGGTGAAATCACAGGATGGAACCCATTGCCATACTCTGTTATTATTAGGTGAAATCACAGGGTGGAACACATTGCCATACTCTGTTACTATTAGGTGAAATCACAGGGTGGAACACATTGCCATACTCTGTTATTATTAGGTGAAATCACAGGGTGGAACACATTGCCATACTCTGTTACTATTAGGTGAAATCACAGGGTGGAACACATTGCTCTATAGAAGAACCAAGATTAAAAGGTACAATAACAGGATGGGACCTACTAGTACACTCTTGTACACAGTATATTGTATAAATGTATTCATAATTGCATAATGGGGAGAATTCTTATTGTTACATGTATGTAAAATGATTGTTATTGTATGCACATTGTAAAATGACTGAATAGAACTCAATACTCTGCTAAAGGTTTTTATATTATTTTCCATCTTTTCTTCATACACACACCTCTGACTTTTAGAATATTTTTACATGTAAATTGATATAGGAATGTTACTGTACTAACAAACAAAATAATAATAATAATGTTCGGTTCTTATATAGCGCTTTCCCACACCGTGCTCAAAGCGCTTTACAATTATTACCCCTGGGTCGGATCAGAACGGCACAACGGCCCTTTAGTCTTCCTCAACTCCCCGGGGAGCATACAATCCATTGCAGCCATTTAAGCGCATAGGATTAAAGCCTTCACATTGCAACCTACATCCTACCAGGTCCCCAATTATACAGCTGGGTTGACTGAAGCACAGTCGTGGTTCAAATCTTGCCCAAGGACTTTAGCCACTCAGAAACAAACAGCAGGCAGCGACAGGGCTCGAACCTGCAACCTGTAGATTCCAAGCCAGTCACGCTAACCATTCACCCATCATGACTCCACAAAATACCGCCAATGGCGTTGTAGCACAACTGTACAGTTTTTAAAAATGTTTATCCATATAGTCCATGCTAACAATAGGTGTTCATTTGCTGAATGACTATCCAGTTGCCTATCCAACCATGTTGCTATCTTCGCAATATACGCCATCATTTGGCTGTTGCTATGGGCATGGTCTTGTTGCTAGGCACATTTGCATACCTTTTTTAAATGTTTATTCACTTATCTATGAATCCCTGATGTTATCTTTGCAATACACATGACCATTTGGCTGTTGCTATGGGTGTGGTCTTGTTGCTAGGCATATTTGCATACATTTATTGAATGTTTATTCATGTCTTTCAATTCCTGTTCGAATGTTTATTCATTTGTCTTTCACTTCCTGTTGTTATCTTTACAATGTATGTGATCATTTGGTTGTTGCTATGGGCGTGGTCTTGTTGCTAGGCAAATTTACATACATTTTTTGAATGTTCAATTGTCTATTAATCCCTGTTCTTTGTTAAATACACGACCATTTGGCTGTTGCTATGGGCATGGTCTTGTTGCTATGGATATTTGCATACATTTTTTGAATGTTTACTCACCTACCAGAGGATGTTGTTATTTGACCAAAATATACAGCACTGCCATTCAGTTGTTGCTAAGGGCATGGTCATGGTTGCTAGGACCATTGGTGTCAAAATGCTTTGAAGAAAATCTGCAGAATAACACTTCTCACCATGTTTCAGTCTCATTGACCAAGTACTTTTTGAGAAATAAATTTTGACCAAAATTCACATTTTTACACCTAATTTGCATATTACTGATGAGATCACTATATGCTTAATACTTCTTCATCTATACACCCACAAATGCATCCCTGTTAAATTTCAGCCCAATCTGCTCAGTAGTTTTGGAATTATAGGTTTTTGACCAAAAAGACACAATTTTAGCCCTAATTTGCATATTAAAGAGGGACTCATCATTGTGCTCATTTACCAGGGGTTGGGAGCCTTTTCCAGGGTTTTCGAGTTGTTGTTTTTTTAAATTCCAGGGTTTTCCAGGACCATGCAAACCCTGCATTCAAAATGTGTAGGTGACATTTTGTCACTTTGTATCTTTGATAAATCATTACATAAAATTTTTCATTCTTGACATGAAGCAACAAAAGGTATCTTCTTTTTTTTCTTTTCTTACATTTTTACAAATATTGGTAAAATCAAATGGGTAACATAAAATGTTGATTATAGATGAAGAATGGTTGCATACATGTACCGTATATAATGTGTGCACACACTGAATGTCTTAACACAGACTGTATATATGATGTGTGCAAAAACTGAATGTCTTAATAATAATTAAATAAATATAATATATTATATTATATTATAGCATTACCAATATCCAGTGAATTTTGTGACATCATCGCTGTACATTATTACTGATAATGTACTCCGTTATTGGGCATCGCGGCCCTGGAACGAGCATAACAATACAAGCTTATTTGTTCTGTTTCATCATACGGCTAGGTATTTTTTTCGAAATGTATGTTGTTACTTATGATTGTCATTTCCACTGTTTAAAAATACAACGCATTGATGAAACAAATTTGTGTTCACAGCAGTTCATTGAAGTGTATATGTGTGTGTACGTGTACGTACGTGTGTCGCTATGATTACTATTCAGCTTCCGGGCCGAACATGGCAGACGATGTTCAGCGCTGTGTATTTTATACGTTGTTTTGCGTTTCTCGGTCTACAAATTCACTGGAATTGGCAAAACTATAAAATAATAACAATAATGTATGCCCTCCCAGTCAATAATGGACTCAAGCAAACTTTGCACTCCATAATGGGCTCGGCTGTCGCCTCGCCCATTATGTCGTTTAAAGTTTGCTTTCGCCAATTATGGGCTGGGAGGGCGTACATTATTGTTGAAATAATAATAATTTTGATAATAATCATGTTTATTTGAACATTAACCAACCCTACCTGGGAGAGTTTTGTATCCTGAGTTCAAAAAAGAGGGTCATTTTACGTTACCATGGCAGTAGTAGTAGTTTATTATAGTGACATGCAGATTTACAATAATTTACAATAAATATATGTATGCAGATCTACCCAGCCCCTTCGGACTTATAAGTCACTTTTTTCAAACAAATTAAACATATAAAATATCTATAAACTTACATACAATGTCATAGGAGAAAAGTACAAAGAACATATCTATGGCGATATTTATGAAAACAAAAATTTTTTCCTTCTCTCAAAAGCATTATACACATATATAGCTAAACGACGCGAACATCGTACATTAAGAAGTGAAATTTTTTTTAAAATTTATTTAATTTTAGTTTATACAGAATATTTTCATAAGCCTGAACATTCCATTCCTCCTGGCATCTAGTTCACAAACCAGTGTTCAAATATACTCACAGGAAATGTCAGAGGATGTACGTCATCACCAGATTACATGTGTATACGTAAGGGGAGCACAGGAAATTGTCAGAATGTTTGTACTATGCATAATTTTCTACTTAGGCTCCTTCTAGCCTCAGTCTAGTTCAAGCTGCGTTTGGAGAACATTGCTAAATTTGTCTCTGCCTACCGAGTCAATCTATTCCATTTGACAACTTCCCACGAACTTCGTACGACTCTCTTATTCCTACGATTCATTCTACTGTGCGTGGTAACCCTTACACGGTTAGGGATCGACAAGCATTACTGCATCTGCTCCCATCCTCAACATAGGAACGGAAATCACGATGCCACCAGTAAGAAGATCTATGAGTCGATCACGGTCACAAAACAACAGGGAAGTATACAATCTCATGCTACAGGAAAATTGGACGAATGCTAGACTCCGTTCTGAACTATCCAACTTACAAGTGCCGTACCCGCAACGCTAAAAAGAACCACCTTATTGACTTGTACAAACAAGGGGTCAACGACCGTGCGCCTCGTGGCAGGACAGGGAACGATCCAAGTTCACGGGCGCAGCTACCGGAACAGGAAGCTTGGTCACAACCCTTCAACCATCATGCAATGGGCGTAAACAACAATGGCGGCCTCCTGTCAGCGATCCAAGGTCTGACCGCTACTGTTACGGAGATGCAAGCAAACCTAACGGTCCTGACGAATAAGATAGCAACGATGGAGCAGTCAGGACAAGCACCTATGCCGAATAACAACGATGAAGGTGTCGCAGGTACACTTGATTCCGTTATGTGATCTCCACATCCAACTCCGATGGCGACAGGGGGTTCAAGAACACAGTTTGGTGTGGCAGCTGAATCGCTACCGTTCGTCGAAACCATCACTCCCCAGTTACGTAAACAGATAATCGAAGGTAAGGACGTCAACCTTGCTGCCCTACTCATTCCCTATTATAATCCTAACGACAAGACGGATAAGATAGACGGCAAACTAAACAAAGACCTCTCATTGAGTGACTTTATTCAAGCCTTCGGCATCTATAAAAACGTGATAAGCGACGCATTCCCACAACACAGATTAGAACTAGACCTATACGAAAGGGACTTGATCGACATGGGTAACAGATATGGTTGTACAGGTTTCTATGAATATCACAAGCAGTTTAGTGCCAAAGCCGCAGCCCATCTAAAGTACCACAACGTCAAAGTAGATTGGTCCGTCAGGAGCAACCTTATTTTGTAATATTTTCGCCAACTACAAGCCATTAAGTTGCAATTTATGCCAAGCAGTGGGCCATACGTCCAATTTCTGTCCAAAGAACCTTGAGGGCAAGAAACTGGAAAAAGGCCTGGATACATATGGCAAGGCCCGTGTGTACCTACAGGGACATGAAATTTGTAACAATTTCAACAGCAATGCAGGATGCAACCGTTCAAGATGCTCCCACCTTCACATTTGTTTGACATGTAAAAAAGATCACCCCAAATCAGTGTGTAATGACACAAAAAACGGATGGACCGCCAGGGGGAAGACATTACAATGAACACAGTTATTAACCCCCTGGCAGTAACAACTCCTATTAACATTGAGAGACTATCAACCAATCTAGCTGGTCATCCAGACAAAGTTTTTGTTAACTACCTCATTGACGGACTAAGACACGGTTTTCACACTGGAATACACCCACTCCCAGACACATCTTATGAATGTAAGAATCTCAATTCCGCTCGCCTCCAACAAATACCTACATCAGAATTGATCGACAAAGAAATCAATAACGGTTTTTTATCAGGCCCATATGACACTATACCATTTGCAGTGTATCGCATTAATCCAATTGGCATAGCTGAAGGTAAATATTCAAAAAAGAAAAGGCTAATCGTTGATCTCTCGGCACCCCACGGCAACGAAACACACTCTTCGTTAAATGAGCTGATAAACAAAGACCAATATTCTCTACACTACGTCACCATAGATACTGCAATCAAACATATCAAGAAATTAGGACGGGGCAGCTGGCTATGCAAGGTACATATTTCAGATGCTTTCAAATTACTGCCTTTACACCCAAAAATGTGGCCTTATCATGGTATAAAGTGGCACAACAAATACTATTTCTTCACAAGACTAGTCTTTGGTAGCTGGTCTAGCCCAAAGATTTTTGATACCCTTGCTACAGCTCTATGTTGGATTGCTTCAAATGTATACGAAATACGTGACATTCTTCATTTACTAGATGACTTCCTGACAATTGATCCACCACACTCCGATGCAGACAAAACTATGGCGCTGCTGTCATTAATGTTCAATACTCTCCGCATCCCTATGGCGCCACACAAGACAAGGCCCTTCTACATGCCTTGAATACCTGGGAATTATACTAGAATCTGACAAAATGGAAGCCAGACTGCTGAAAGAAAAAGTGAATCGAATCTGTGAAATTCTCAGATCATTTCTCAACAGGAAATCATGCACAAAACGAGAACTGCTGAGCTTGTTAGGCCACCTAAATTTCGCCAGTCGCATCATACGCCCAGGACGGACTTTCGTGTCATATATTATTTCCCTATCTACTGCAGTTAAAGAAATTCACCATCACGTACGCTTAAGTCAGGAGTGCAGACTTGATATACATATGTGGTGGAAATTCCTTTCACAGTGGAGCAGGTATGCATCTCTACACGGATGCGACCAATAAAGCCTTTGGGGGTTACTATGGTTCCAAGGTAGTTTTCCCGACAACCTTATTTCAGATGGTGACAAGTTATCAATGGCTTTTCGGGAACTCTATCCCATTGTGATGGCAATTGTTCTATGAGGTCACACATGGACAAGCCGACGGATTTTATTCTATTGCGACAATATGAGTGCTGTCGATATCATCAACAAAGGACGATCCAAAGTGAAGATAATAATGAAACTTATGCGCAAATTGACCTGGTGCACAGCACTCCATGGCTTTACAGTACAAGCACGGCATATCCCCGGTGTACGTAATGACATTGCTGATGCATTACTGTAAACGCACTTATTAGGGCGCGTATTTTTTTTCGCGGTTTCACTCTCTTGAAACAATAGGCGGGATTTAAATAGGCGGATTCTCAAAAGAGAGTACAAAGAGTATGAATTGTAAAGCTCATTGTTGTATGCTGTGTGTGACACGCCGCGATCACCTTTGAATAAAAACTGCGTTAACACCTCTGTAACTGATCATTATTGTATGTATGAGAGTGTTACCTTGTAACAATTAAATGTTTTCACAGCCGCATGTTGAAAGAATATTTTTCTGTAAACAAACATAAACCGACATGATGCCGAAAAGGAATACCTATTTCACAGCCGGAACATTAAAAGATATTCTTCTATAAATACAGTCTGTGTTTTAGTCATTTCTATCATTACTCCTGATTACTAGTGAAGTGTAAGCATGTCAGACGTTACTTCGTACAGAAAAGTTATCAGCCGCCATCAGAACCGTTTCAGCCTGATCCAAACAACCAAGATGACGTAGATAGCTGTGGCATTTCCCCAGAGGCGATGGTTATCATCAACGACGAAGTGACTGCAGTTCAAGAACTGTCTCGTGCATATATTTCGTTCACTGGTCAAAACCTCTTGGTATACCATCCCCAGGGGGTGGTTTATTGCTTAAGTTTGTTATGCTGAGTTCAAAAATAGTTATCATTTTAGGAACATCTGTTGCCATGGACTGGTAACCTAAATCACCATATTATGCATTATTGGGCAAAATTTATGTAAAATTCGAAGAAGAAAATTTTTACAAACAAAATTCCTTACTTTTGGCATATATGCACTAGTGCTATCCATTGTAAGACAGACTATCTAAAATTGGAGAGTGGCTTCCATGGAAACAAAATATGCTTACAAATGTCATGTTTTAGTAAAAATATACATCTGACATACATTTGTACACCTACAAATGAATGGGTTTGCTATTAAAATACCAAGTATTTTGTTTCTCTAAGTCCAAATCAAATATGCAACTAGTCACAAACTGAGTGGTCGTAAAAGCTTAACATGCATGTCAGAAGATCTGTGCCGATTACAAGGTCTAATTACGATCCCAAATTTCGAAGGGCCGTGCCCGACTACATTGCAACATGTCAGGCGCAAGGAGGGGGCTATATGTACATACATAAACAAACCGGTGTGCGGGAATGTGAAGAAAATTACAGGCCTTCGCTAGTTTTCTGTTAAATTTTAAATGAAAAAGCTGGCAACCGTTAGCAATAATGACAGCATAACACAGAAATAACGATATACTGTGTGAAATTATGATTTATAATACAAATTACTCAGCTTGAAAATACAACCTCATCTTGACATATTCTTGTCCTTTTCAGTTGTGCTGACATTTACAACCATGTACGTTAACGAAGTCATCAGCTCTACATACCTTTTGCTATGAACAAAGTTCAACTTTCCTTTCTTGGCAGTATAAATCATATACATATATGCATATGTACATGTAGTACATGACTTCAGTTGAATATATGACACGATCGTGATGGATAAGCGGTGTAAAGTTCAATTATGTAGGTCTTTGAGTAATAAGGTTCAGTTTGACACAACATTGACACACGTGTTGTTCAAAAATATCCATCGAAAGTTGTGTTCAAGGAAACCGTTAGTTGCGTTATGATTGAACACAATGCCGCTGGATATAGTTTGGGATGAGTTGAGCCTTCCATACCTTCCATTTTTACAGTTGTGTCACCATCAAGGTTATGACCTTTTATTTGCGTTGTTTTAGTACACACACGCTGTGCAGATGCACACGTAAACATCTTATGAATGTGATACAATAACAATATCATCATGCCTGGAATATCACGTGTACTTCGCATGTATGCCGGACATTTAATAATTTCAGGTACGTTTTTGCATTAGGATTAATATATTATTGCATGTTATCGGCTATTCATGAAAGTACAATTTGTAATAAATGAAACAATATTCCTAGTGTTTTACGGTGGCAGAAGTTAGGACACAGGTCAAACAGGACCGTAGCCTGGGGGGGGGGGGGGGGGGGGGCTGCCCCTGAAATTTTGGAAAAAAACAAACTTTTTGAATACATAGCAATGTTATTAAAATCGTTATTTACGTTATGATTCCTAGCATGGGTGATTTAAAGGTGATTCAAAGTGCTCACATTCACTATTGCTATTTTGCTAGACGACATGTTTGTGAAATGTATACTGGTTTTAAAACTTTAAAAAAGCGTCTGCAAACACCTTAAAATGACCTTTTTTTCAGTCAGTTCCCTTCGGATTTACTTCGAGAGTTTTCGGGTATTTCCGGTCCCACCTAGACCACGGGATTTTATGATGTCATAGGGAGACATCGTTAGCACGTAGCCTATGACGAGCGTAGTCAACAGGTGAATAAAACTCAACAGCATTGTGAAAAAATACATTGCTGGTGTTTGTAATAGACATCAGTAAACAAAAACTACAGTCTACATGTCTTATTAACCAACATTTACCGATATTTACTCACACTTCCTGACTAATTGTCAGTGTCTGTGGGTATAAATGCTAAAATATTATGTCCCCATATTATGGCAAAATAAATCAAAACGGCTAGACTAGATATACATAAACACTTGTAATGTCTGGTGTTTCACATTCAATGACTTTCATTTATCTGATTTTTTATCATTTGCTTAGAAGAAGCATCACAATGCCGTCGTGATGCGTCGAGGGCTGGGGTCGACAGCATCCGAGGACGGCATACTCAAGCCTACTATACTCGTACTCGCGTCGCCTTTTATTTCATCTCCAATAAATATACTAGGTATTAGAATACCCATGGGTAACTTCAAAAAGACGTATCAGGACAATATATTTGTTGGTCCCATAATACACTTATTGATTCGATTTGCTCCAAGCATATGGAATCACGCTCAGAGTCATTGCATGTTAAATGGAACTGTGGCCGACCTAATTTTGTTGTCCATATATAAAATGAGAGTGACCTGTAAATGTTTCACAGTTTTCGTTGTGGTCTTGTATTGTCACATGTTTGGCTTGTGAACGCAAGTTTACATATATCATTTTCTGCCAGGGCTGTCTAGGGCCTAGGGCGCGATACCTCAGAAACTCGCAGTCGGACTGAACAGAAGTAGGGCTCACCACAGTCTCACCACAGTCAGTAGTACAACTGCGCTCATGTCAGAAAAACTTGAAATCGATATTCTTTTCACTAAACTTTCCAACACTATTTTATGACAACTAGACTTCGCTCAGCTCATGTTCAACTTTTTCAAATGCACACCAATCTGTCTGAAAAATCATAAGTAGAAACTAAAAGGGTTTATGAAAATCTGAGTCATCGCTACCGTACATGTAGATGTCAATCAAATATTGATGCCTAAATACTTCGCGGAATACTAGTGCCAATTTAGTTATAAATAAAATAATATTGTTATATTTTTATTCATATACATGGCAAGTACCAAGCTTCCAATTGTTACGACTTGAAGCTTGAATGGGAACTGTTGCACAATTATTTGTGGGTGTAAAACACCAACCTTTACACCTCCGACACAACAACCATAAGTGATATTCCTCTAAAGTAGGCTATGTGATACCACATACAGACCTGGTTAAATTTTTAATCAAACCCAGACTGCAGAGGTAAGAGGCGTACGAGCTAACCACTCGGCCACCAACAACCCAATATTAACACACTATTTAAGTCATTTTGCTAGTTTAGGAATTGTTGGGTTTTTTGTTAGTATTGTCTGTGTTATTGAACATGGTTATGTTTGACATATAAGAAACATACTTTTAGAAAAGCTGAAACTATTTTCATGCACATCTATGTGTAATATGAGACATTTCAACAAGCATGGCAGCGTTCACTAGCATAGATGTTGATCACGATCATCATCATTCAGGTGCGGAGCAGATCACCACAAGTTGGTTCCAGCTGCAGCGATCGCGATCCTGGACCATTGCTGTTAGTTGTGTTTTGGTTAAACATGCCATCCACATCCCCCAGGAGACACTGGATGTACATGTTGCCATCCACGTTTCCTCTTTCCATGGTTTGGGATGTAGAGGAAATACTCTTTAACAGGCTCTTCATCAGGCACACAAAGTATATGACCTAGGACTTCAGTTGATGAGTCCTTACCTTCTCAATGCGTTGTGCTGTTCCAGTCAGGTTGTACTAAATGGTAGCATTTGTTACCCGGTCCACCCTTTTGATGTTCAACATTATTCGGTAGGATGTTGCAATTGACTTTGTTTTCCATTTCCTTGGAGGTGAACCATGATTCAAAACCATACAAAAGAACTGAATTACAGGATGTGACAAACAGTCTAACTTTGGTGGAAATTGGGATGGTAGGAGTTCTCCAAAGGCTCTCTAATTTCCAGAATGCTGTCCAAGCAAGAGCTTTCCAACGAAACTCCGTAGATGTATAGAATATATAAATATATAGCAATGAATTCAAATCTGATAAGAAAAAATAGCACCAATGGCACTGTAGCACAACTGTAGTTGGCTGTTGCTATGGGCATGGTCTTGTTGCTAGGCATATTTGCATACATTTTGGCATCTATTAATTGACTCCAGTTTTCATCTTTGCAATATAAACCATTATTTAGCTGTTGCTATAGGTATGGTCCTGTTGCTAGGCATACTTGCATACATTATATATCCACTTACCTAGTACCCATCCCTGTTGTTATCTTTGTATATGCATCATCATTTTACTGAGGGCAAGGGCATGGCTGCTAGGGCCAGTTGTGTCAAAATGTTTTGAACAGTAAGTTATAACCACAGTATAACACCTCCATGAACATCCCTACATCATACATGTGTACCAAGTTTAACCCTTTACTTTCTATGTAATAGAGCATATCTGTATACCCTTATGGCCTGAATAAAAAATTGAATATGACACTATTCACATTAGAGTACAAAAATCTGATATTTGACCTACCTGGCATACAAAGTTATATATCTTCTTAATCACAATTAAATTCTCTTTTGTTTTAACAACAATGTAACACAATGTTGCAACTGCAACAAACTCATTTGCATAAATGTATCAATTTCAATAAAACTAACTCTCTTTCTCTGATTGTGTCTTTCTGTCTTTTTACGTTTACAGTGTTATTTTTCAGTGTTATTTCAAATTGTAGTTCCTAATATTTAGTCTTTTCCTTGCTGGTTCTCTTCCTTGCAGTTCTGGGTCATCAAACTGAAAGTCCCTCATGTAATGGTAGTGATAGAAGCAGGGATCAGCACACATTCTAACACCACAAGCTATACAGGCAAATTTGGTTTCCTTCCTTTGCAGGTGTACCTTGCAGGTAGAAGTGTTTTCTTTCCTTTCAGGTGCATGTTCTCTAGTTTTATTGAATCTTGTGTCTTCAGCTCTGGGTACTGATGGACGGCAACCAGGCTGATGGCAGAAAGAGCGACCATTGATGAGCTGTTCACATAGGTTTTCACGAAAGGTTAACATCTTTTTCTTGCTGTCAGGATGAGCTTTCCTGTATAAAAGGAAAGCATTCAAGATGGATACCTCCAAGAGATACCAGAAGATCTGAAAATACAATGTGTGTCCCTTCATGTGTCTTTTGTAGGACTGTAGGCGTTGGTCGGCTAGATCCGCTCCTCCCATGTATTTGTTATAATCAGCGATAGCTTCGGGTCGATCAACTTCTTGACGAGTCCATGTACCATTCTGTGTTCTAATTACCGCATTTGTTTTCAATAACAAGTGACCTATCAGTCAGAATAGCTCCGCTGTTCTTTTTATTTTTTATTTTGGTAACATGTGGAAGTGGTTCAGTTGTTCAGCTCTTCACTATGCAGTTTTGTTTTAGCGATGTAATAAAGCAATATTTATAATTCTCAACAAAATACCTCAACATGTCCCACCTCGTTCGTACTCAAAGCAGTCCCGGTATGATCACTGACATGACCAGAGAGAACCTTTTCGGATTTACATGTAAAATGGGGAAAGATACACAAAACATAATGCAAAGTCTGAAGCCAAATTAAATCCACCACCCCCCCCCCCCAGGCCGAAGAAACTGACCGGTCCCTAAGCACTGACATGACCAGAGTCAGAGAGAACCTTTTCGGATTTAAAAATACATGTAAAACGGGGAAAGATACGAAAAACACAACGCAAAGTCTGAAGCCAAATTAAAGTTGTAATTATTCTAATTATTTTTACTTGCCAAATATTTGCATTTTAGAAATGGCAAGACATGTTCATGTCATTTACATGTAAACTGTCGGCCAATAAACAAAGTTTGGTCGATTCACAGTACGGAGACTGCTCTTGCATAACTTCAACCGCATGCCTTGCTTACGCGAGTTGTCTTCATTCTGGTTCATTGTCACTCCAAATTGCACGACAATATAGAATTAATCACAAGTTACATGTTATCTGAAAACAACAACACGGTTATTTAAAACACATAAAAATCCACCTTTTTGTGAAATTTGTAAACTTTCCGGTCCGTATTAAGGAAAAAACGGTCGGAATTTCAGGGCCTCAAGCATGTATCCCGAATTCGTCGGAAAATCGGTATTCCTAAATGTAATTCCAAAATTTATTTTGCTGGCACGAAAGAAGAGATGTCAGTTGAGGTTTAGGCATTTACGGTATCTAAAATTGTGGACTCTAGTGAAAGTTACGGCGAGTTCAAAATACCCCCCAAAAAAAAGGCATGTGAGCAGCCACTCAAAGTGTAATGGTCGCGATCTGAAGGATAGATTGTATGCAAATGAGGGTGTTGTGGACTGGCTGATTATGTAGAAGGGGTGCAGAATTTGGATTTGAAGTTTAAAACCCTGTTTCGAACAAACACTTGTCATTTGTGCACACAAT
Organism: Glandiceps talaboti; assembly: GCF_964340395.1. Classification (NCBI taxonomy): domain Eukaryota; kingdom Metazoa; phylum Hemichordata; class Enteropneusta; family Spengelidae; genus Glandiceps; species Glandiceps talaboti. Next base: position 378,127 of record NC_135563.1, on the reverse strand, counting down.
GCATAGAATTATGCATAGAATTATGACTATAGCACATATTACATTGCTTGTTTGACGTCAATAGTGTCTTTTGAAAAGTGGCAGTTTACTTAAAGTCTCGTGGACTGATTTCCAATATGGCGTCGGTCACAATGCTCATTAACATATTGATTTTTTTTTTAATTAAAAAAAAATCATCAAAAATAGAAAAGAAGATGTGCTGACTTGAAATTAACAAATCTGAGTAAGCTACCCTCTGCGCATCAACACACCAGATATCAAAGCAATCTGACAAGTAGTATCTGAGGAGATGATGAAAATATCATTTTTGAAAAAAAAAATTGTAAAAAATTGAAAATGGCACAGATCAACTTGGCATGAACAAATCTGAATAGCCTCCCCCCAGAGAACATGCACACCAAATATCGAAGTATTCTGACTGTCACTTTTGGAGATGATGATGAAAATAAACAAGCAACCTATCGGTCAGAATAGCTCCGCTGTTTTTTTTTATTTATTTTTTTTTTATTTTGGTGACATGTAGAAGTGGTTCAGTTCTTCACTATGCAGTTTTGTTTTAGCGATGTAATAAAGTGGTTACTGGTTTCATATGATGTCTCACTATAAAACACATTTTACACAGAAGTTGGTAATGTATTGTACTTTTATACCATAGTCACCATTTTATAACAAAAATCTACTGTTATGAAAAATTGCACAAAATCTCAGAAACTAAATGACTGGGAAATGCACACAAGAAAAAGAAAAAAGAGAGAAGATTTTGAGGTTGGCTATAAATAATTCCAGTGTCTTACAGCTTTAACCATGGAAAATTTTAATGATGAATGAAATAAACTAGGGATCTAAAATAATTTTGAGGCAATTTGAATTTCAATTTTCTAACAAATTTACCAAGTCAACAACATTCAACTTGTACTAGTTGTAGTAGATATATATAGGGAAGAAATGTATTAATCGCCATCTTAGTTTCCGTACGGCGACAATCCCAAGTACCCGGAAGAGAGTCATTCTCAGCCATACGTTACAATGGTAACACTCGTTCATGTTCGATTACCTTTCATAAAGCAAACACAACGAAATGGTTGAAGTGATCTTTTTTTAAATTTCTTTTCATCACAAAAACAAAATCTGCGTGATCAAAAGTGTTGTAAACTAAACCAGAAAGAATTATCGGACTGGCTAAACTTCCCGCTGAACTGGAGAAAGGTCCAAGCCTTGATAGTACGTGAGGAAATCGTCTCAAACTAGCGATACAACTTTCAAAATATAACTTGACATGTCTTCATTTGTTAGAGTTATACAATTCAAGACGGGTTTTCACTCGAAAAAAAACAATTCTGTGAATAATGACACTCTGAACGCAGCGATTTCTCGGACGATGTTACCACTGTAACGTATGGCTGGCAACGACTTGCTTCCGGGTTAGTCCCTCGTGCATCCGGGTACTTGAGATTGTCGCCGTACGGAACTACCACATCGGTAATTTTGACGCTGTAATTTTGCCACCAAGATTGATCGTACAAAAACAAAACTCCATAAATGAACCACAAAGTACTTTCCCTTTCAAAATGTGATAATTTTAGAAAGAGTATTATCGTTTTTATTGACGACTGACTCTGTCAAAAATCGTCCCACACACTTCAGTTCAGGCATGCTCATAGAGCTCACTTGATCATGAGGTGCGTATACTGGAATGAACCATTCTGTAGGAGGGTGGAGAATTTGGAGTTTACAACCCTGTTTCGAACAAATATTTGTCATTTGGGCGCACAATGCATAGAATTAAGACTACAGCACATATTACATTGCTTGTTTGACGTCAATAGTGTCTTTTGAAAAGTTGCAGTTTACCTAAAGTCTCGCGGACTGATTTCCAATATGGCAGCGGTCATAATGCTCATTAACATATTCATTTTTTTTTTAAATTACAAAAAAAAAATCATAAAAAATAGGAAAGAAGACGTGCTGACTTGAAATTAACAAATCTAAGTAAGCTACCCTCTGTGCATCAACACACCACATATCAAAGCAATCTGACTTGAAGTTTATGAGGAGTTGATGAAAACGTCATTTTTGGAAAAAAAATCATACAAAATTGAAAATGGCACAGATCAACTTGGCATGAACAAATATGAATAGCCTCCCCCCAGGGAACACGCCCTATATGTACACAGTTACAAATGGTAAATTTGAAGCATTGCCTGTTTACCATCATGGTGTAATTATAAAATATTATGCAAGATATATACACCATTGAACACACCACTCCACGTCGAAAGATGACTGATTCCTTTCTAAGTGGCATTTATTGACCCTGTTGAGGCTGTTCTCCTGAAATACTCAGGTGACTTCTGTCGTTTAGATATCAAAATTGAGTCCACAGTGAAGTTTCTGCCCAAGAGATTTCAGACACTTCTCCCAATCTGTCAGCACCATATAGGAACGCATGATTTTATTATTGCTATAGTAAAAGTAAAAATGCAATCTCTGCGACCACATCTGTTGCAATCATTAAGTGCAGACTTGAATGTCATATGTATGTGTTTTGTTGTATTGCCCTGCTGTGGGGTCACATTTGTCTATGTTGCAACATGACTACGGGTACATGTTACTTTCAGACATAAACAAACTGATAAGAGAGTGGCATGAAACTACATCAGAGGGACCCAGTGTTGTTTTTGTTTTTTCAGCACCTTCATAGCCAATTTTGGTTGTCTACCACCAACGATACAATGACGTCCTGGTCACAGATGCTTATATACATGTATATAACTCCTGTAATGGTTTTATGGAGGTTTGATATTGGGTATAAATTATATATTCATTACTTGTGATCACCTGTATTGATCTCTCTTCAACTGTAACATTTCACAAATCAGACAATCATGAAATGCTAAATTGTGTTGTACTTCAACTTTTTAGTGTGTTCTTATTTTTTGTTTCTCATTATCTGACCGACCCAAAGACCTGAAAAAATTGCATAAAAAAACACCCATAAGAGTAGTTCCCCCCAAATTTCAGCCCAATGTGCTCAGTTGTTTTGGATTTATAGATTTCTCACCAAAAAGACACATTTCAGACCTAAAAGACATAAACCCCCCTGAGAACCTTTTTTTGCAGACCAATCTGCCCAGTAGTTATTGAGTTTTTTGACCAAAAATCACATTTTTTTACCCAAATCACACACCTATAATGCGATCATTTTCCTTTGAACATTTTCCCAACTAGATACCACAAGTCATGTCCCCATCAAATACCAAGGCAATCAGTCCTGTGGTTTTTGAGTTTAAGTCATCCACACACACACACACACACACACACACACAGACACACAGACAGACAGACAGACAGACAGACAGACAGACAGACAGACAGACAGATGCTGCACCATGCCTTCTGCACCTTACAAGTTACAGTTAAGTTGTGGTAATAAACCACTGTTGAAAAATGTTTTTCCTTGAACCAAAACAATTGACAGAAGATTAGTTTGATAATATTTCATACCTACTGAGTGTATCACAAACAGAACAATCTGCAATGAAAAATGTGCAGATGTCATTAAATCAAACAGTTACAATAATCTGATTGCGCTCTGTTACAAATCACTCGTTACTAGTCCCATTTGCCAGAACAAATGTTTTTAAGGAATCATTTCGAGTAGCAGCGCCTACACTCTACAATCAACTACCGGCTGCAATAAGATCTATTACTAATATTAGAAGTTTCAAAATTGCGTGTCATAAACATTACTTTCAGGGTTTCATAGATGACAATCTAAATTTTTAGTATGGTCGTATTTTTTCTGTCACTTGCTGTCTGTATTTTGTCTGTTGGACGTTTTGTGCCGTTATTGCATTTTTTTGCAATTTGTATGTAGTCTCCTTTTCTGTCATTGTATTTTAATTGTTCTTTTTTGTTCTCGACCCTCATGAAAAAAGGCTGTTACCTATGAGGCTATCGAGTTTAAATAAAGTTTATTATTATTATTATTATTATTATTATTATTATTATTATTATTATTATTATTATTATTATTATTATTATAAGTGTACCTCAGTCAAAAATGCAAAGTGCATCATTCTGTTCTAATATATCATGATGATACAACCCATGTTGACTTCTTAGAGGCACATACATGTATATGAACTCAAGACTTACAAGTACATGTACATTGTGTATACTAGATTAATGATCAGGCAGCAAACTAGCATTTTGTCATTTCATAGCAGTTGAATGTGTCATAACCATCTAGAATCTGAGGTCATACCAAAAATACAATATATACAAAATGTACCTTCTTAGTCATTGTAAATAATATATACTTACATGTATTTGTTGTTCTATTTTACAGTTAACTAATCTTTTCATTTTTGCATTGATTACTTTTCATTATTAAGAGTTCATGTACATGTACACGGTTACCATGTCAATATTAAAATTCATGTTTTACTTGTCAGCTCTTTATAAATTATATACACATATTGTGTTTTTAACAACTTCCAATGTACTGATTTCTATTGTTCATAGCACTGAAGAACCTGGTACTTTAAATTCACTGAATGTATTACATACTTATAATCAGTATTTTTGCATGATACAGACAAAAGGATAAGTAGAGAAAGAACCATGTTTGTTACATGCCAGACATAGCTTACATACTAGGGTGTACTATCTCTGCCTGTGGCTCTTTTGTAAATTGCTACACGCATTCAAGGTTATATATGACTTGATATGCTATGGAATCAATTTATATTCACAATATATTATCTTTTGAAAACAGAGAAAAATTCATTATTTGATTACTTTTATTGTCATCACAGGGTTTTCCCAAAGCTTTCAGTAACGGTGATTAGTGACTTCCATCCAATGATTTCTTGTATAGAATAGTGGTGATAAGTGACCTTCATCCAATGATTTCTTGTATAGAATAGTGGTGACTAGTGACTTCCATCCAATGATTTCTTGTATAGAATAGTGGTGATAAGTGACTTCCATCCAATGATTTCTTGTATAGAATAGTGGTGACTAGTGACTTCCATCCAATGATTTCTTGTATAGAATAGTGGTGACTAGTGACTTCCATCCAATGATTTCTTGTATAGAATAGTGGTGACTAGTGACTTCCATCCAATGATTTCTTTTATAGAATAGTGGTGATAAGTGACTTCCATCCAATGATTTCTTGTATAGAATAGTGGTGATAAGTGACTTCCATCCAATGATTTCTTGTATAGAATAGTGGTGATAAGTGACTTCCATCCAATGATTTCTTTTATAGAATAGTGGTGATCAGTGACTTCCATCCAATGATTTCTTGTATAGAATAATGGTGATAAGTGACTTCCATCCAATGATTTCTTGTATAGAATAGTGGTGATAAGTGACTTCCATCCAATGATTTCTTGTGTAGAATAGTGGTGACTAGTGACTTCCATCCAATGATTTCTTGTATAGAATAGTGGTGATAAGTGACTTCCATCCAATGATTTCTTGTATAGAATAGTGGTGACTAGTGACTTCCATCCAATGATTTCTTGTATAGAATAGTGGTGATAAGTGACTTCCATCCAATGATTTCTTGTATAGAATAGTGGTGATAAGTGACTTCCATCCAATGATTTCTTGTATAGAATAGTGGTGATAAGTGACTTCCATCCAATGATTTCTTTTATAGAATAGTGGCGATAAGTGACCTTCATCCAATGATTTCTTGTATAGAATAGTGGTGACTAGTGACTTCTATCCAATGATTTCTTTTATAGAATAGTGGTGATAAGTGGCTTCCATCCAATGATTTCTTGTATAGAATAGTGGTGATAAGTGACCTTCATCCAATGATTTCTTGTATAGAATAGTGGTGATAAGTGACTTCCATCCAATGATTTCTTGTATAGAATAGTGGTGATCAGTGACTTCCATCCAATGATTTCTTTTATAGAATAGTGGTGATCAGTGACTTCCATCCAATGATTTCTTGTATAGAATAGTGGTGATAAGTGACTTCCATCCAATGATTTCTTTTATAGAATAGTGGTGATAAGTGGCTTCCATCCAATGATTTCTTGTATAGAATAGTGGTGATAAGTGACTTCCATCCAATGATTTCTTGTATAGAATAGTGGTGATAAGTGACTTCCATCCAATGATTTCTTGTATAGAATAGTGGTGATAAGTGGCTTCCATCCAATGATTTCTTGTATAGAATAGTGGTGATCAGTGACTTCCATCCAATGATTTCTTGTATAGAATAGTGATGACTAGTGACTTCCATCCAATGATTTCTTGTATAGAATAGTGGTGATCAGTGACTTCCATCCAATGATTTCTTGTATAGAATAGTGATGACTAGTGACTTCCATCCAATGATTTCTTGTGTAGAATAGTGGTGATCAGTGACTTCCATCCAATGATTTCTTTTATAGAATAGTGGTGACTAGTGACTTCCATCCAATGATTTCTTGTATAGAATAGTGATGACTAGTGACTTCCATCCAATGATTTCTTGTATAGAATAGTGGCGATAAGTGACTTCCATCCAATAATATCTTTTGTGGTGATTAGTGACTTCCATCCTATCATTTATTTCATAAAGCAGTGGTTTGACTTTTTCTATGAACCAAAAGTTTACCAATGATTTCTAAAATTTACTACAAATTTTTGGACCCAATCAGTAAATTTACTAAGAATTTTCAAAAGCCAGATGAAACCAAGAACACTGTGCTATTATCTGCTTTAGGGTAGAATGAATAATCACCTCGTTTGCATATCAATGGCACGCAGATATGCAATAAATTGCACAGCAGTGCAAATACCACCAGTATGTGCACACAACAGTGCAAGTAATCTGTGGTATGCAATGTAGTAATCACACTTTCTTTCTCAAAGATTCTCCAATCTTTTTCTACACTAGTCTCTACCCCTCCCTGTCTTACTCCACCTCTCCGCCTCGACCTCTGCCTTCCCCACCCTCTCCCACTCTCTCTTTAAAAGATAACTGCTTAGTTAGAGAGCTGTACAGACATGCTTCAATGAGTTTGGTGTGATGGTAGAATTCCCTGAAGACCAATTTGGTGTGATGGTAGAATTCCCTGAAGACCAATTATTTGTCAAGGTGTGACTCATTTCAATACAATAAAATAACAATAACTATTGATCAAAACATATTGAATTTTATTTGCAGTAAGTGAATACTTAACTTTTAGAGTTCCATGATAAAGTCTACACAAATGTTTTCTATAATAGCACATTCAAGGGTTCCCTCTATTGGGGCTTTGATAAATCTACTATGTGTGTACAAACTAGAATAAACATTTCTTGAGTGACTTTCCATAATACAATGGAACATGCTAATTCTCTCCAATGACACTCACAGGCATGTAAGTATTCATGTACATGTATGTGGCTAGGCACATTAGAAGGCAGGTTGCTGTGCGGTAGTGGGTGGGTAGTGGTGGATAGGGAGAGAAGTCGCTTGTAGTGTGGCTAAAATTTGAAATCAATGTCTATATTCCCTGTAGTATTGTGTGGATCATTGATAAGTTTAACTATAGTCTTCAAGTCCCAGTATTGTTGAATGCAAACATCTTCTTGTTGAATGTCCGCGGTGGGATGTGCATGCAGCCATCAACTTTTCAAGAGACTGTGGAGGGGTTTGTTGTGTATCGGGCATCCTGGTGTCGGCACCAAACACAATGTAGGATAAGTAGCTACTCAGAGTCATACTTTATTGACATATCACAAAACTCCTACAGATCACACAGAATTAAAGGTATGCTAGTCCATGCTAACAATAGGTGTTCATTTGCTGAATGACTATCCAGTTGCCTATCAAACCCTGTTACTATCTTTGCGATATACGCGATCATTTGGCTGTTGGTATGGGCGTAACATAACCCCTCCATCATTAACCAACTTTCCTGATATACACTAGAGTTGAGGAACAAGGGTGACAAAACACACACCTAGCCTATGTAACATAAATGTTCATTTTTGTTGTAGGATAGTTCAGCAAAATAAATGTAAGTACATGTATATAGTACACTGTATCAGATTTATATGTTGAAAACAGCCTTTTATTTCACTATTCAATTACGGTATATGCAATATACATTATTTACATTATCTAGGGAGAACGTTTGTGACGATGAACTAAACAGAAACGGCTGTAAATTGTGGCAGCCATTAATCAAACATATTAAAAAAGTAGTAATGTGATAATCAATATTATCATTTCATAAATATAAGCTATATATTAGCAGGATTAAGTGCACAATAATAGTATTGTTGGAAAAACCTTTCTCATTTTCCCCAAAATAGAAATGCATTTAAAAGGGCTCATTGATTTGATGTAATCTTAGAAAAGCTAGTGATTGTAAGAAGAAAATATTATTTAATTGCACGTAGATAAGCTGCTAGCTTCTCACCAGAATGTCAAGAAAAGTCTTCCCTCAAGGCTAAACTTTTTTTTATTCATTGCAACAAATGTACCTTAACTCCCTTGTTGGTCTCATTTTTGGCTAGACTATTGCTTTTGAATTTGGTGAAAAGAAATACTCAGAAACATTATAGAGCAATTACAATAAAATGGACATCAGCATATAAATGAAACTATTATAGATTTATGATAGCACCCCTACTTTTCTGAAAAGATCTATTTATTAACAACCTGGAACATGAGTTTAACAAGTCATTCAGAATGACATAGTCCCCGCTATGATTGGGTTTTAAGGAACTGACAAATTATGTTATCATTTTCTTGATATCACTACTCTGATCACGCAACAACACTTGTGAACCTAAATCAAACAGACTTAGATATGTTGTGTCTGCTCGTTGGGCATGGAACATGCCTACTCATGTTGTGTCTCCTCGTTGGCCATGGGACATGCCTACTCTTCAAGATGATGTCATGGAATAAAACCATTCAACAATAAAGGATGGGTTGGGTATGGGATGGGGGGGGGGGGGGGGGGAAGACCTGTTCAAGCATGTCTGAGTTATGGCTTTGGTCATGAAAAATTCGCAAACAAAATGGCTGCCAGGCAGTCATATTGGATCACATCGCGACAACAATGAATATGCACATGAACGTCATAGAACACTGTGCTAATACCAACTTTGAATGAGATCTGTTTAAGCATGTCTGAGTTATGGTTTTGGACATGAAAACTGTGCCAAGAAAATGGCTGCCAGGCACCCATATCGGATTATATCACAACGAAAATGGATATGCACATGCATTTCATAGCACACTGTGCTAATACCAAATTTGAATGAGATCCGTTCAAGCATGTCTGAGTTATGGCTTTGGACAGGGAAAATTCACAAACAAAATGGCTGCTAGGCGGCCATATTGGATCGTATCATGAAACAAATTAACATGCATATGTATGCCATAGTATGTTGCCCCTGTACCAAGTTTGAAAAAAATCGGTCCAGGCATCTCCAAGAAACGACTCCGGACTGATGGAACCCAATCCTTAAGTCCCCGTCTGACTAAAAAAATAGTTATATATGGTGAGGTTTAACATACCATGACTCACTAAAAATTGCATAGCTTAAGAAAAACTAGTTTGAAACGTAAGAAGTGGCATATACAATGACATGCAAGTAATACATTACTAAGACTTACCAGTCGACAAATATCTCTCCTGGCATCTTTCTTCAATTGTTCAACTTCCATTTGATGTTTTTCATATTTCCATTTCATTTCGGCAGCTCTACGTCGATCCGCTTCACTTATATCACTGAGCATTATTTCAACTTTTTTCTTTCCATCTCTAAGATCACTGATCTCTTGCAACAAACGATTTCTCTCCATTTCAAATTTTTTCCTTGCTTCATCTTGAGCATCAGCAGCAACTCTATTCCTTGTCTTCATTAGGAATTCTTCTTTTGTTTTATGTAATTCAGACTGCATCTTTCCTAAAGCATCATCTTTCTGTCGTACAAGTTTCTTGACCTCTATTTCAAACTGTCTTGTCAATGTGTCTTTCTGGGCAAGTAATTCGTTACTTTTTTCTTGGTGCAATTTTTGCTTCAAATCAGATATTGCCATAATAGCTTGTTGTTGTTGTTGTTCTCTTGCTGTCCGAATATCTTTGACTCTCTCTCTCTTCAATTTCTTAAACTTGTTACGTTCTTGCTCCATGTCTGATTTCAACCTTGCAATATGTTTCCTCATTTCATCATTTGCCTTTTTTAGGCTCTGTATTTGAAAATCTGGTGAAGTGGCCATCAGTCGGCTTTCAGAAGTGCTGTTATCCACACGTTTAGTCATCTTAAATGTTAGAAAAATAATCCTTTACTTTCTTTGTGTTAAAACTTTAATTAAATAGGGGCGCTCTTTTAGTTGACTACTTTATTCATCTTCTCCTTTGGCAGTGATCTGGAGTTTAAGGCCTATTTCTCACCTGTAATAGATAGGAGAAAGTGACTATTGAAAATTGGAAATTAATACACAATAGGCATTTTTGGTTTGCAAACATAAAACTTGTCTATTGTGCAGTTATACATGTATCTAGACTCCCTCCGATTTCAGGCATTTATTGGTTTTCAATCATACATGTAGGTCTGCACAACAGATATATTTATTGAGATATAAAATACATGCATGCATTCTAGTTTCAGAGATTGAAATATAATGTTTATGATCCATAACTCATCAGTTGAGGTTTTGACTAAAAATGCCATGCATATACATTTGTAAATTTATGTGTGACAGGCAACGTTGTTTTCTTCACATTGATATGACATGTACATGAAGATTCATAGACACAACACACTTTCAATGCGACAACATGTTGACCCCTGTACTAAGTTTGAAACAAGTCATTGAAAAAGACATACTCCTCGATATGATTGGGTTTTAAGGAACTGGCAGTTTATGTTGTCATTTTCAAATCTGGCTAATGTTGTTTGGCCTCATACATTTTTGTATGGTTGTTTTTGATATCACTATTCTGTTCAAGCATGTCTGAGTTATGGCTTTGGACATGAAAACTGTGCCAACAAAATGGCTGCCAGGCAACCATATTGGATCATATCATGACAACAATGAATATGCACATGTATGTCATAGAACACTGTCCTAATACCAATTTTGAATGAGATCTGTTCAAGCATGTCTGAGTTATGGCTTTGGATAGGGAAAATTCGCAAACAAAATGGCTGCTAGGCGGCCATATTGGATCGTATCATGAAACAAATTGACGTGCCTATGTATGCCATTGTATGTTGCCCCTGTTATAAGTTTGGAAAAAATCAGTCCAAGCATTATTCTTGCTGCTAGACGTTCGGGCTTTCTTTCTATACGATAAGCGAACGAAGTTCGCAGTGAGGGCTTGCCCGGACAGTCTAGCAAATGTCATTTTCAGACCGGACATTCCATTGAGATTAGTGGGTTGGGCCATGTATGCATATATATACTTTAATATATTCAATCTCTGCATGCAGGTGTTGACAAACACATTTATGTCATTACTATGTCTTATCAGTTTATGGTAATTGTGTTTGATGAGTGTGTAGACGTTGTCATTCACACTTTTAGTTAACACATTGGTGGTTATTTTTACAGCCCCCTCCTTAAGATGAATATGCATGAAAAATTAGCTATTGTCCTCTGTTTGTGCTTGTCGCTAATACGGTTCTCTGATTGGCAGTTATTTATATCCTGATGACATTTGCTAGACCTTGGATGTTCCATCCTCGATAGCGATGGTCGGTCGTGTGTCGTATTCTTTCGGAAGAACATCCGAGGTCTAGCAGATAGACTATCCAAGTATCTCCAAGAAATGGCTCTGGACAGATGGGCGGATGGAACCCAATCCAGAAGTCCTCGTCTCGGACTTTGTCCGGCGGGAACTAATTAGACAGGCTGTCCCTAGTGAAAATAATTTTACAAAGATATATCCACTAATTATCACGTCAACATTGTAAATATCGTTCAAAACTTTATAAACTATCCGCTAATCCCTAGTGAAAATAATTTTACAAGGATATATCCGCTAATTATCGTGTCTAAATATCGTTCAAAACTTTATAAACTATCCGCTAATTAGACAGGCCGTCTCTGGTTAAAATTTTTTTACAAGGATATATCCGCTAATTATTGCGTCTACATTGTAATAATAAATATCGTTCTAAACTTTAGAAACTTTAGAAACTATCAGCTAATTAGACAGGCCATCCTTAGTGAAAATAAATTTACAAGAATATATTTCCACTAATTAAACAGGCAGTCTCTAGTGAAAATAATTTTACAAGGATATATCCGCTAATTATCGCGTGGAAACAGGTGTGCATACATGTATCCCATCTCACATATCCCGGGTATGTAGAGGATCATGAAAGCCGAGTGCAGTCGAGGATGGAAATCTTTCCAGGTATTTGAATAACATTCTTGACAACTAACTTTTACTGCGACTTGAAAAAATCACAGATGTAGAGCTAAATTTCTTGTATAAATCATGAAATTGTAAGACTACCCTTACGGAAGGCATTCAGTTTAAATCTGGTTAGATACAACTAATCGTTTCCCACGATATCACAATAGCTAATGAGACACTAATATGCTCCCCACATCACAATGTTTGGAGGAAAGGTGTTTTGTCCACAGCCACGGTGTTACCGTAATCTTCTTAGAAGTGCCAGTATCTCTGGTGGTGCACCTAACTACTTGTCAATAGAGTAACAAAATTATAATATTGTGGAAGAAAGCTTTGTAACGATAAAACCTGTGTTTCATTTTGATTGTCGTTGTACTTTTAATTGGAGGCTTAGGTATATGGATTAAAGATTTCAAAAAATTAGCGCATTCTAAAAGAACGTCCCTAAATGTATAAATTAGCCAAGGTTATATAGTATAACCAGGAAATTAATATTAAATGCCATACAATCAGAAATATGTCCACGATAAACAAGTCCCTGGCCGAGTAAAAATTTTTTACTGAGTATATATCGGATATTAATGATAATCAGCACATTTTAAATATCCTTCTAAGTTTATAAATTAGCTGAGGTTGTGTGGTAGAACCAGGAAATTAATATCAATTGCCATACAATCAGAAATATGTACATGATGTACCAGTCCTTTGTACATTAGACCCCGTGTACAAAACAATTAAATTTTCGTTGTTATCATGTAAAAAATATTAACATTTTATGATTACCGTAAACGCAGGCTGTTGAACTGAAATAAGAACTTATCAAAATTGACTGGTCATACGTCTTTTACGAAATGTACATATTGGACCATAGACCCTCCACCAACGTGGAGGGTCTACTAGTATGTTGGTGGAGGGTCTATGATTGGACAGACTATCATTCAGTGATCTGAACAAGGAGGTGATAATCTTTGTGTTTATATAACAATTAAAGCTACCAACATTTCAATTGTTACACTTATGGAAAAGTAATCGTACAACACTGTTCCGCCATTGAATTCATTGTACAGTATCGAGTACAACAATGACAATATCAAACAACTGGAGCATCCCTCAAGCGACCTATAATTATGAATGTCAGCCCAGTGTAACTTCATCTCCAGTGCAATTGCAGGAAACGCTGCAACAGAACAGTCAGAGGAAAGTGAATGTGGCAAGGGAGTGATCAGTTTTTACGGCCGGGGGTGGGCCGGTGACTTTTTGTTCTTGTTGTACTTAAAAATAGTGACCCCCCCCCCTGCAATTCATTCACAAAACAATCCAACCCCCCCCCCCCTCTAACAAATAAAAAAACACAATGACCCCCCCCCCCCCATCTGTTGACAAGAAACAATCTTTTTGTTCTTGCAAAAGACACTCTATTCGCAAAGCATAATACCGCACACTGCACAGTTAATTTTACATGTTACATTTTCAGTAATTTTAAGTGTATCTGGTAAATTGCTATCCCAAATCCATTGCTTCACATGTATAAAGCTCTTTAGATAGGAACCCTATGAAAAGTACGATTGTCTGTTTACGGACGTACAAAATATTCATGGTTTAGTAACCAAAAGTTCTAGGATATCTCTTAGATAAAGTGAACTATTAATATTTATTAATTCAGCTAATTATCAAGTACAATATTATAAATGGAGTTAATATACTTGTCAAACCATGTGCGTAACTGTCACGCATAATGATGTACTTGCATCATATAATGAATTGTTTACATCATATAAAGATATGTTCACATCATATATAATCAATATATTGTTTTCTTTAGACTTAACACAACTGCAGCTTTCCATACATGTACACGTTTGCACTCCTCAAGGCACTTGTTTGTCCTGTTCATAATTGTTCAGTTTAATCATGGCACTGACTCAAAACTCCCCCCCCCCCCCATTCATTGACCACGCTGATAATTTTCAAAGGTTTTGAATAATGAAATGTGATAAATGTCATTGGTTTCAAAATAGAAATCAAAAAATGTCATAAAAATGTTTTCTGTACTACAGCAGTTTCTAAACTAGATTACTAATTCAATTCACTTACTACTGGCTATGTTGTCCAGTATATTGCTGGCAACATGATAGCCTTGAAAATAAATACACTCTAATACCAAGGAAATGTAACATTATGATCTGCTGACAAAATTTTACTCTCAGTATACAGTCACTCAATGTGGATACTAGATATTCCAGAGGAGATGTAAAATCTAATTTTCCTCATAACTTTGCACCATGTCAGTACTATAGAAGTTCTGGCTACAGTAAATAGCCCTTTACTAGATCATCATCAAACAAGTCTGTGTTTATAACTTTGTTTATCAGTCATTATCATAATATATATTCTCTGAGAATCCAATTAATATTGTGTTCACCTTGGAATATATTTCTTTCTTGGTAGTTTATGGTGTAAAGCAATAGCAAGACAAAAGGGGGTTTCACATGTAGCCTGGTAACATGTATTAAACTTGGTTATGGTCACAGGTATCAGAGAAGAAGTGAAACACAAACACAGAAAAGTTATTTTTGATAAGACATGTAGTTCGTACTATAGCTATGCCAAGTAACAGTTCAATAGTTTGTACATGTATGATAAATCAACATATTAGGGGTGAGATCAGTAGGTAAACAAGCGACCTATCGGTCAGAATAGCTCCGCTGTTTTTTTTTTAATTTAATTTTTTATTTTGGTGACATGTAGAAGTAGTTCAGGTCTTCAGCTCTTCACTATGCAGTTTTGTTTTAGCGATGCAATAAAGTGGTTAGTGGTTTCATATGATGTCTCACTATAAAACACATTTTACACAGAAGTTGGTAATGTATTGTACTTTTATACCATAGTCACCATTTTATAACAAAAATCTACTGTTATGAAAAATTGCACAAAATGTCAGAAAAAAATGACTGGGAAATGCACACAAGAAAAAGAAAAAAAGAGGATTTTGAGGTTGGCTATAAATAATTCCAGTGTCTTACAGCTGTAACCCTGGAAAATTTTAATGATGAATGAAATAAACTAGGGATCTAAAATAATTTTGAGGCAATTTGAATTTCAATTTTCTAACAAATTTACAAAGTCGACAACATTCAACTTGTACTAGTTGTGGTAGATATATATAGGGAAGAAATGTATTAATCGCCATCTTAGTTTCCGTACGGCGACAATCTCAAGTACCCGGAAGAGAGTCATTCTCAACCATACGTTACAGTGGTAACACTCGTTCATGTTCGGTTACCTTTCACAAAGAAAACACAACGAAATGGTTGAAATGATCTTTTTTTTAATTTCTTTTCATCACAACAACAAAATTTGCGTGATCAAAAGTGTTGTAAACTAAACCAGAAAGAATTATCGGACTGGCTAAACTTCCCGATGAACTGGAAGGTCCTACTACTTCCAAGCATGGAAGTATAACCCACTCCAAGTAAGCCTCGATAGTACGTATAGTACGTGAGAAAATCGTCTCAAACTAGCGATACAACTTTCAAAATATAACTTGACATGTCTTCATTTGTTAGAGTTATACAATTCATCAAGACGGGTTTTCACTCGAAAACAACAATTCTGTGAATAATGACACTCTGAACGCAGCGATTTCTCGGACGATGTTACCACTGTAACGTATGGCTGACAACGACTTGCTTCCGGGTTAGTCCCTCGTGCATACGGGTGGATTGTCGGCGATTAATACATACATGTACATCGTCTGATATTTTAATTCACAGTGTTTCTTGTGACTGGCGCCTGTCAGCAGACTCTGTCATTTTTTTCATCATTCCATTGTATTTAAACCTTGTACTTGACATTTCGCAATATTTATAATTCTCAACAAAATACCTCAACATGCCTCACTTCGCTCGTACTCAAAGCAGCCCCGCGCGTAGTCCTGCTTGCATACGGAGGAATTCGGGACTCGATTCTGACAATTGTCCCTCCCCCTCCGGTGTTTAGAGTAAAGTCAGTAATACAGACTTGTGCACCCGAGGACTACCCCGCGCGGTATGATCACTGACACTGATGAGAGAGAACCTTTTCGGATTTACATGTAAAACGGGGAAAGATACGCAAAACATAATGCAAAGTCTGACGCCAAATTAAAGTTGTAATTATTTTAATTATTTTTACTTGCCAAATATTTGCATTTTGGAAAGGCAAGACACGTTCATGTCGTTTAACTTTACATGTGAACTGTCGGCCATATTTAAACTTCGACCGCATGCCTGGCATGCCCTTCCTTACGCAAGTTGTCTGAATTCTGGTTCACTGTCATTCCAAATTGCACGACAATATAGAATTAACCACAAGTTACATGTTATCTGAAAACATCACACTTTTATAGTGGGTCTGAAGTGTGATTTTAGTGAGTACCAAGAACGTCCTGTGTTGATACTCAAGATACTTGCTGTGGAAAATCGCTCGGTCGAATGAGGTCACCTTTAGCTTCTGGTCGAATCAGGATAGAGTATGCAAATGAGGATGTTGCTGACTGGCTGATTATGTAGAAGGGTGCAGAATTGGATTTGAAGTTTACAACCCTGTTTCGAACAAACGCTTGTCATTTGGGCGACCAATGCGTAGAATTATGACTATAGCACATATTACATTGCTTGTTTGACGTCAATAGTGTCTTTTGAAATGTGGCAGTTTACTTAAAGTCTCGTCGACTGATTTCCAATATGGCGTCGGTCATTATGCTCATTAACATATTCATTTTTTTTTCAAATTACAAAAAAAAAATCATAAAAAATAAAAATGAGGATGTGCTGACTTGAAATTAACAAATCTGAGTAAGCTACCCCCTGCGCATCAACACGCCAAATATCAAAGCAATCTAATAAGAGGTTTTCAAGGAGTTGATGAAAATGACATTTTATGAAAAAAAATCATAAAAAATTGAAAATGGCACAGATCAACTTGGCATGAACAAATCTGAATAGCCTCCCCCAAGGGAACATGCACACCAAATATCGAAGAATTCCGACTGTCACTTTCGGCGTAGATAGTAAAAATATAAAAGTTTGACGGACACCTATGATTCACTCTACTCTCTATACCTCAATACCCACCTATACCTAAAGCTACGCTTTCAGCTTTCGCTGACAGCGGAGCTAAAAAAGCCAATTCTTTTAGTAAGGCCTCAGAACCCCTTCCTCACCCCTTCTAACTAAATTGGTAAAATTGTTGCAGACAGCACAATCAATTTCAAATCAGTATGTAGTATCATGTCGTGCTATGAATACAAAGCCAGTATGTAGTGAGGAAAAAATAGCTTTTTTATTGGCACAATAATGTATTTTAGGGCCATGCATGCATAACAAATTGTTTTCCCATTTTTCAATCTGACATTTTTAGAAATGTTTGTATTGGGGTACAAAACAGATTTCATTATAAAAGACCTCCTCTCACCCTACCCCTCACTAAAAGAATTTAGTTTTTACCCTACATTGAACTAATGATCTCAACCATAAATCAATTTGGAACTTCTAATTGAGATGATCGTAGTTATCATACATTATATGTACAAAAATGTATAGGAACTAGACTAACTATATACATGGACATTGAATATCCAATATCTAGACACAAGCTGGGTCAGGCACTTGCAGTCACAGTGTTTGCCACATATTATTTCAAAGTGTCCTAAATTGGTTATGTTTGTACACAATTCAACATGTTCAGGTCAATGGAGGAACAGATTTTAGAGCCAGTAAATCTTAAGGTATTTCATTTCTTATGTTGTACATGTACAGCTACACATGCAAGTTTTTGTACCACAAGATGACACAATGCAACTTATGGTGTACAATAGCGAGAAGTAAATTTTCTAACAAATAACTGTTGCTTAAAGGTGGCCATGGTGCAGCGTTGTGACGCCGTACCATATGTATTGGATGTATCAAGAGACAGAGTTTATGTTATATTTGAATGTATATTTATAGCTATTTGTTTATGGTTTATTTTATGCACATACAATTTTTGTTTAATAGCTTGCACAGCACCCACAAGCGGCAGCATAGCGGCTCAATGACTAGTACGCATGCAAGTTCTATGTACGATGTGCAATCTCCACGCCAAGGGCGCTATCTATGATATCATTGTGAGGCAGCCGGTCACAATCTACCCAGCTGTGCGAGCTTAGGGGCTTTGGCCTAGTTATGATATTAAATGTATGGACATTGAAGTACAGGAGCATGGCTCATGATTTTGTTTAGGGGCGACATCGAAATCAAAAGCATCGTAATTACGCGTCGTAACGAGTAAAGACGAGTAGCTACTAGTAGTTACGATGTACTACGGTGAATATTCATAAGTCTCAACGCATATTCATGAACTTTAGGTTGTAGACAATAAAAAGTAAACACCTATTGTCCGTTATTCATGAGCCCAAACTACGACCATTTACGTGTAGTCTTCATCGCGAAAAATAACGAAACAAAAAGATTTTCTTCCCTGTGCAAATCAGTTTCACGCTCACTTATTTCAATGTTATTCATTCGATGCCTTTATGGCATTCGTACAGTCGGCTAGTCAACTAAGTGTTTCAGATATATTCAGATGTTTACCTAATATGTCTTGCCTAAAAATACCTAGAAGAAGAATTTTTATTCGAAACGTCGGATTTTACATCTATTTATTCGGACTGCCTCACAAGTTCCTTGTGCACTTCTCGGCTAGTCAACAAACATGTCGACCATTTTCGTCTGGCTGGTGAACGGTGCATTGATCGTGTTAGATTCGAGTCGCAGGATTCGTCAGTCGAATTCGAACATTGTCCACAAAAACAAATTAAAAACTAAAGCTTGTCTCACATTAATATATAGTTTGATTTGATTGATTTAGAAGTCACCTAAAAACGTTTTGTTTCTTCAAAATTTTGAGGAAAAACGTCATTTATATAACGAAATTTCGGGCTACAAATAACTGAATACGTTCATCACTTGCGTCTCTATGTTTATATACCGACATCATGCATCACGCCACGTGTTGCCGAACATTGCGATTTCTCAACTCAACCCCATCATTTAGGAATGTTACTGTACTGAGAAACATAAAAAATTAGTTGTTGTTTTAGAATATATAAAACAAATCCCGTTATTCGATGATATAAAAGTCAAAACTGCACTTCCGCAACCCGGAAATTCAACAGCATTTCTTGGCCCTACCATGGCCACCAAACGTGAGCTTGTAAGTTGTACTGTTAGTTTGTCGACCGTACAAAAAACAAAAAGAAAGTCTAACCGCGATTGATGCTTTGAGAGTCACACAATTGTACGATAATCTTCCTCAAAGATTTAACCCAGGACCGTTACAATATTACGTCCATGTGTCCATCACAATAAATTTCGAATACATACCGTCATGTTCGTGAAAAGATTTACTGAATATTGAAACTTTGATTTCGTGCGTATCTTATTGTTTGTTTTTTTAATGAATATCGCCCATGAACTTGCACTCATAAAAACATGTACAGTACTAGTTTCATCAGCACATTACTGGCTGGAGTACGTGGTTTTCTTTGACGATCGAAAATTATGACAAACTACGATCAACTACGATAGAAGACGATGTCATCATTGGAAACACGGAAGGTGAGAATCACTATGTATTGTGTGTTAGCGATAAAAAATTACGCGTATCTACGCTCAAAGACGTCTTTACGGGAAACAAAGAAAAGTGAGCTGATTATCTATTGTCAGTTATTCATGAACTTGAACAACTCATTATCTCCTGTTTCGCGTAGTACATCGTAACTACTAGTAGCTACTCGTCTTTACTCGTTACGACGCGTAATTACGATGTGTTTGATTTCGATGTCGTCCCTTAGTTGAAAACAAGGTGACCCCCCCCCCTTTATTCACCTCGTAAAAATGATGAAACCCCCCCCCCTTCTTTGAGTCCCAAATTGAGGTGCCCCCCCCCCCCCCACCCCTCTGATTTACCGGCCCACCCCCGGCCATAAAAACTGATCGCTCCCTAAGCCTCAAAGGACGGTCTGTCTTATTAGTGGATATTTTATAAAGTTTAGAACGATATTTAGATGCGCTAATTAGCAGATATGTCCTTGCAAAACTTTTGGAACCAGTCGATGGTCCGTCTAATCCGCGGATAGCTTATACAGTTTATAAACTTTCGAACGATATTTAGACACGATAATTAGCGGATAGTTTATAAAGTTTATAAAGTTTAGAACTATATCTAGACGCAATAATTAGCGGATAAATCCTTGCAAAACTTTTGTAACCAGCTGATCGTCCATCTAATTAATGGACAGTTTATAAAGTTTAAAAAGATTTTTAGATGCGCTAATTAGCGGATATATCCTTGTAAAACTTATGTAACCAGGGACGGCCTGGCCCGTCTAATTAGCGGATAGTTTATAAAGTTTAAAACGATAATCATATTTAGATGCGCTGATTAGTAGATATATCCTTGTAAAACCTTTGTAACCAGCCGACGGTCCATCTAATTAGCAGATAGTTTATACAGTTTAGAAAGTTTAGAACGAGAAATTTAGAAGATAATTAGCTCGATAATTAGCGTGTAATGTATAACGTTTAGAACGATATTTTGATGCGATAAGGCTTCTAAAGTTTGGAACGATATTTATAAAGTTTAGATTTAGATTTAGACACTTTTAATTTAGCTTTCTAAACTTCTCGCTAAACTTTCTAAACTGGCTAAAACACAATCCCACACCTTAATGTTCTAAAGAGGGGATTGGTTGGATCATAAACTGTTACATTGTACCGTTTAAAAGAAACGGTAAAGAACATCAACGTTGTCTTTTAGGTTCACTTACATATACACATACACACACTCTTGGACTAATAACATATTGGATCGTATCACGATGAAAATGGATATGCACATGTATGTCATAGAATACTGTCCTAATACCAACTTTGAATGAGATCTGTTCAAGCATGTCTGAGTTATGGCTTTAGACAGGGAAAATTTGCAAACAAAATGGCTGCTACGCGGCCATATTGGATCGTATCATGAAACAAATTGACGTGCATATGTATGCCATTGTATGTTGCCCCTGTACCAAGTTTGAAAAAAATCGGTCCAGGCATCTCCAAGAAACGGCTGTGGACGGACGGACGGACGGACGAACAGACGGAACCCAATCCATAAGTCCCCGTCCCGGACTTCGTCTGGCGGGGACTAATCACATACATTTGTATCTTAAAATGTAATATAGATGTCAGCTAATTGTTCATTGTAACTTTATCTTGTTAGTTTCGCTTTACTTGACCTTTTGCCACTTTGTTATATTTAGATCTGTATTGCTTCCCGGCCATCAGAAAATTTGACTGAAAGTATGGGAGTTCTTGATCGAAACATATTCAGTCGTAAAATCCTCAGGTTTCTGACAATTTCCAATATTTGTTACAAGGAAGACTGCAGTCCAAGAACATTTGATAAGCTACATGTATTACATCTGATGCCTTTTATACGTGACACGCCCGATCATTGTCCAGTTTGCACCACATGGTGTGCCTCGCCTCCTGTACATGTACCGTACGTCTAGCTTGTCTCTCAGTGTCATATTTTGCTTCCTCTCTCCAGTTTTCTCAGATGTTTTAAGAATTTGAAAATAATCAGTGTGTGATCGTCAAAATTTCTTTCCACTGAAGTTTAGAAAACATTTAGTTCTACTCTACGTAAACGTCGTGTTGTTGCATCATGCATCATGAGACGCCACATTGACCTCATACTTCGCTTCGCGCTTCCTTCAACGTCCGTATGAAACTAGTTCGAAGGCTTTTGCTAGCGATAATGTGGCCAGTCTTGCGTAATCGTCAAATGTTTTCCAAATATTATGAATTAATTTTCTTTTTTTTATACTTTGGGTATTTTAGTTGCTAATAGAACTTCTGGGCAACTCATACGCACACAAATGAAGTTGTGATTTTACTAAGGAATGTAGCAACCCAGAACATATGTAGATAAAACTGAGGAAGAAAGAAACATTTTGGTTTCATTGTACATTGTAATGTCATTCTATTTTAGTAACAATGTATCATTTTCACATACCGTTGGCACATGTGAGCTTGATTTTAGGCAAAATATCAGGCTAATAGAATGCATACAGACCCTATTGTTCATTTGTATTGTTTGCATTTGGTATTTGGCATTTCGCACATTGTATATTTGCACCATTCACACTGTCTTATCATGCTTTGTGTAACTTGTAAGCCTAATTCAAATAATTGATAACTGGGCCAACGGTTTTTACTAGACAAATTTGGAACAAATTTTGCATCAGTTTGATGGTAAACCTGCTATATTGACTACCAAACTTAGTTAACGCCAGTTATTTCTACTCATGTTGCATCACTATATATTTACAAACAACTATATGAAATATGAGAGCCATGCGAAACTTTTTCAGTACAAAATGGGATGAAGAGATGAGGGCCTTAAAGTCAGTGCTCCTTATAGCAGTTTGTGTGGTGTTTTTGAATTTCCCGCATATGCATACATTACCCATAATCCCCTTAGGGGATATAGGGGACATATGCCTTTAAGTCGTTCACACACACACACACACACACACACACATACACATGCTGTGTGATGCCTATAGCACTACTGAACTCAGTTCAGTTGTGCTAAACTGCTGCCGCTGGCTCATTTATAATAAAATTTAGTACATAATGTTTGGGGTAATGGCTCGACCTGATTAGTTTTTAAAAGATCTGTTCATGTTAATTCGGGAAATTTGCACACCAATGAAATCAACTAATTAAGCAATATCTTAAGACTGCATACTTCAATTTCAATATAATTTAGTATATTCCTTAAACATAACAACATACATCTGTTCTATAAAATTTCTTGATGTACCTTACAGCATTACTGAATAATTTGCATAATTAATTATTTTTGGTAATTAGGCTATATCTTACGACTACATACTTAAATTTCAATACAATTCAGTACATACATTAACCATAACAAATTGCATATGTCCTATATATAAAGTTAGTTGATGTACCTTACACAGTGTTAACGAATAATTTGCATAATTAATGAGTTTCGGTAATTAGGCTATATCTTAAGGCTGCATACTCCAATTTCAATACAATTTAGTACATGTTAAAAATTACATCGTACATGTTCTATAAAAGTTGTTGAAAGATTTAGTGAATAATTTGCATAATTAATAATTTTAGGTAATTAGGCTATATCTTAAGACTGCATACTTCAATTTCAATATAATTTACTTCATACATTTGTACATTAAACATAACAAACTTTATAAGCCCTATAAAGTTGTTGATGTACCTTACAGTGTTAATAACTAATTTACATGATTAATGATTTTCGGTAATTAAAATATATCATAAGAATGCATACTTTCAATATTATTCAGTACATACCTTTACCATAACAGTGTTCGATCTCGGCCACGCCATTGCACAATTTGCGCTAAAAAAATCTGATTGGCCACTATTTCTAAAGTCTGTGCGCCTTTTCAGGTGCAACAATTTGGAGTCCGAATACACAATATGTATACAACATTGACAGGTCACAAGCTTTTCGAAACTCGTCGTAATATACCTCAACCGAAAATTAATTACCCATCCCTCTTTGTAACTTCACATGTATCTATACAAATGCATATAAACGATGTAACTGCAAAGGTAGTCGGGTAATCAGGGCTGAGGTTAGTCTACATCTCAGGTCAGTGTATGCAAATCACATGCTTTTCATTTTCAAAATGGACGCTCACAGTCAGTAAGTACTAGCGTTGAGGGCCGCAATGGCGAAACGCCAGCGGTTGCTCTCTGACTTTTTACATGTACCAAAGCCAGCTGAAGGTGAAACAGTTTCAGCCGATGCAGCCCCGACAGTCGAGGCATTAGCATGCCGGGACGAAATGGGAGGGAAGACAGTTGGGTCAATGTCTACTCGTCATCCCAAAGTAGGTTGGCAATGGCATTTTAAACATTGCTTACTCGACATTGTCCCACTTTTATCTCGCAAATCGATTCACAGTAAAAAAAAGTTAGTCCATCCAGAGTACAAGAAATTTTGTGCTTAGATGGACAACAAGAAATTTTGTGCTTAGGTATTTGATAATCTGGTGAAAATCAGAAGTTGATGTTTGCATTTTGAAAACTTTTCCTAAACAAATGTTACGGCAAATATCCAATTCCCTGTGAGACAGATCATTTTAAATATTGGTATATTTCCTTTTAAATGTTTTGCCGCATGTAACGTAGAGTTAAGAGATAAACTCACAGAGTAGTAAATCGATGAAGAGGCTTTCTTGGTAGAATTAAACAATGTAGTGTTTTTATTTTCAGTTTAGTTTCAGTTGTAATAGAATATTTGCAATCTGTTTCCAATTATTTATAGTGGCAATGTAATTATTAGACCGTCGACAGTCACTCGCGGCTTTTTTTCCTACGTCTTATCTAAACTCCGATCCGGCGCAACACTACTATAATCGCATACTGATATCGAGGGCAGAAGGCCCGAGCGACTGTTGTCCCTTGCTGCACCCTCATGCGATAACAATAGGGACATTTTTATTGTAGACTATTTGACATTTAGGTGATAGTTCATAAAGCTTGTCAATCAAAATGAACATGGTGTAGTCACCAAGCAAGTCAATACATGTATATCGAGACGCATTGGAGAAACTTGGATAGTCACACTTGAAAGACATTCAGAGAAGAATTATAGATGCCTATGTCTCTGGGAAAGATGTTTTCGTTAGTGTACTGACAGGAAGTGGCAAGTCCATAGCCTATGAAGCCTTGGCTATGAAGTCGCTCCGATCGTTCTCGATACAGTTAACAACGTCTGCAACACCATTGTCCTAGTAGTATCCCCATTGATACAATGATAGCGCTATTATAATCCTGTATATAAACTGCGAAGGCCCTTTTATTTGTGGTAATTTTGCTAAACAATAGGGAAGTGGTAACAACTTAGCGATAGCTCCTGCTAAACTGCAGTTATGCACATGTTCAGACCATTGACATATCTACCTACTAATGTGACCAAGTCATTGTGAATATATGACGTATGCAGGGGTCGAAATAATGGCCTTTTACTTGCCCCGGGCAAGTGATTTTAATGCTTGGGTAAGTTGTTTTGAAAAGTACTTGTCCCAAGGGGCAAGGAGAATTTCTTATGATTATTGATCAGGGATATTTTTTGCCTGTGTTCATGCTGTACTTATCAGACACTGCACATGTCTGATAGGATTTTGGATACATTGTATAACCATGGTGCCAACAAGTCTGGAAAATTATAACATTGTAGCAATATTGAGAAGATGTCTTTCTTGACTGATCACTTTTCGAAACAATCTGGACCAGCTGTACTTGATGTACTTTGTTTACTCTATCAAGAAAACATACCTGGAATGACCAGTGAATCATTGAATATTGTTCATGAACAGTAAATTACAGCATGATTTTTCAGGTTTTGGGTGTTTGAATCAACTGCAAATTTTACAACAGTCATTTTATTTGGAAATACTACTAGGAAAATATAAGCAAATCATACTGGGAGAAAAATAGTTGGTGTGGATGAGGAAGGAAAGAAAATATATTGACATGGTGGAAAAGGAAATACTTAGAAAGATTTTACATCAGTGTTGAAATAAATGTTAATTTTTATATTGATAGCTTGCTTATGAAAGTGTTGAAATTATTATTTTAACAACTACTTTTTACAAGTGAACAAAAAATTGTATGCTATGCTATAGTAACAATATTAATTAGACCATGAAAATTAATATTATTTAGGACACCTGTTTATTGTGGAGAGAACTTTTCAGTACCCACAGAAACTTTCAAAGTGACATTTTTTTGATAATAAACAAAAGAAAGCCCAATCAATCACAACAGTGCATTTGTAAGCCACACAAACATACCCCACTATTTGGAATGGGCAAGCACTTTTTGATTTGGGCAAGTACTTTTTGTTTTCTACTTGCCCAGTGGACAAGCGAAATTTTTTCGACCCCTGCGTATGTAATTACTGCATTCGTCTTCAATAAGAATGGAAATCTGAGGTACATTTCTCGAAATTACTTTCAGTCAGAGGTCAGAAAAGTTACGCTGATTTTGCCGTTGATAACTTTACGCAGCTGTCAATCAACATGTAGGACACACAAACAAACTAATCCTAATGATGCTTACATTTATCTCCAAAGTAAACACGATAGTCAATAGCTGAAAATCACGATAGTGTGCCATATACATGTTCACGATTACAATTAAATTCTAGCCGTCTTCTTTGCTTGAAGCCGAGTTATGAGCACATTGAGTAAATATATTTTCTGTGTCTTGCACAACGACCAATCCCAATCAGATTGGGTGAACAACGCCTCGACCGCTTCTCTCTGATCTTCGGTGACGATAATTGACATCTTTAAAACTCATCCTGACTGCAAGTTCAGACTGATGTACTGTTCTAAACTCTGACTGCACAGTTTATAACATGTTAGTACTTTGTACCACAGACAACTTGTCTGTGGTTTTACCATCATTTCACATCCATTTATATACACAACCACCCTTGCCTCTTGGTGTACGCGATCCATTGCTATGAAGTGCTGCTAGATAGAACTTCTGTCAGTGTCACGTCTGTAGCCTCTGTTCGTACGATTGTGGCGTTGACTATCATAAAATTTCAATGATATTTTCAATGGCCAATAAAGTAGGAAGTGTGTCATACGTCGAAAGAAGGAGAGTTGCCCTACGATTATCCATTTATAAGCATTGTTCTAATTTACAACACAGTATTTGTAAAATACAAACTACCTGGAAGTATATAAACTACAAGTTTATATTGTCTCGATTTTGTATCATACAGTAAGTATCGCATTTCTTTTGAAAATGGTTTCAAATTCAATTCTGAATACAACGAGATTCGCATTGTTTGAATATGTAACAATAAAATGTTCACAGTGTAGCAAAAACTTCAACTAAGTAAAGGAGTCTGAAGTTCGGTATGGTATTGGTTATTTTTACTCGTGATTGCCTGTACTGATCTTTCTTCAACTGTAAAATTTAACAAATCAGATGACCATGAAATGCTAATAAATAGTTGTCTGATGTACTTCAATTTATTGGGGTCACCCTATTTTTTTTTCTGTTTTTCATTATTCGGTTGACCCAAAGTTTCACACACACACACCCCCCCCCCCCCCGACATCAACAACAAAAATCACATAAAAAGAAAACATCAAGGAAAAGACACAACAAACTGTCATATCATATAGCATCGTGATAAAGATTACGTAAATTGACTCCTCAATCAGAATCTGAAATAATGGGGTGCAATAGCTTTAGGTATATATAGACTCAGTACTCTGAGGTGGCACTAGTTGAAGACGTGTCGGATAGGAGCACAATCTCCGTGCCGTGGTAAATATGGAGGCACTTTTCTGTTTTTGTTTCAGGTAGAACGTCTACCATTTGCACATTTGAATATTATCTACGCCTCACTATCACACATTTTATACATGAATTTTATTGCTATATAATATGCTAGCTGCAGTCGAGGAAAGGTAAAAAGGGTGTCCAAAACATCTATTGCTTGAGTGGAGTGTCGGTCGGAATTGGTACAATAAGTTGACTTCCGTAGCACTCTCTCGCTACCAGTACCACTGTACATGCTGTAACAGCTAGCTGCTAAACAAAAGGCAATAGACGAGTGAGCATGACAATGTATTGGGCGTCGAGCTCATCAACGACGTCATTTACGAATGTTAAAAAAACACGCGGTTTCAAGCTTTAACAAAGAAAGATAGGAAAGGAAAAAGTACTTGATTATGACCATGAAAATGCATTAACGAAGACAAGTTTCCGCTGTAGTTTACGTGTGTTGAATGTTGAGTGACCTTACATTGAACTGTATGCAAATCATACGATATATATGTAACGTCGGGGAGTGAAATAAATACACTAGAACCGACTGGGTGTACTGATAGTCACTTATACTTTATTGATGTGTAGTTTGAACATTACAATATAGAGAAACGCCCCATTAAATGACGTCACATCATGAATAAGTAATAGCAAGGGAGATGCGGCAAGGGACAACAGTCGTTCGGGCCTTCGGCCCTCGATCACTTGGGCCTTCGGCCCTTGATATCAGTTTGCGATTAGTCTAGTGTTGCGCCCGGATCGGAGTTTAGCTAAAACATAGGAAAAAAAGGCACGAGCAACTGTCGACAGTCTATGTAATTATGAATATTTTTTTTAGTCCCGTCATGAATTTGATGTGACTTAATTTTGCACTACCTTTATCAGGTGGAGAATTAAAATGTTGATAAATACTTTTGAAACTTATGCTGGATTTTGGTTAGTTGTCTGTACCAGGTTGTCATTAGTCTTTAATAATAATATCTGTCACTGTGGTCATCATGTGAGTGATTGTAGACTAGCTTTGTGCTTTAGTGCCATTTTTTTCCGTTTTTGGACATGACATATCATTGACCAAAAATATATCTTTTATTTGTTTCACAGTCATTTACACATAATAAAGAGTTTGAACAAATGTTTTCTTCTTCAGGAGAAATGGTTGGCTATATGGCATTGGCTGTATTTCGAGGAAAATGGAACGTTTTGCCGGATCTGCAAGGAAGCAAACAAAAAAAATCCATTTACCATTGGTGAAGGATGTAAAAATTTCAAGACTTCAACCATGAGTCGCCATGCTGGAAATAAAGATCACCATCAAGCAATTCTGGAACTGCAACTAAAAAAAAAACTTTCAACGTGCCCCAGTCAATGCAGATGCGCAGGTTACACAACCTGTCAAAGTTGAAATAAAAATATTAAAAATATTCACCTGACTTTCAAGTTTTCTTCTTCTTCCCCATAATGATATACTTCCATCTTCTTATCAGTGTCACCTGGTCAAACAAGTCTGAAGAAATTTGCTTTGGCGTGTCCCTGCTTTAAATATTTATTTTCAATGTAAAACTTTCATGTTTCCATAGTGGAACATTTAATTACTAGTGATATTCATCATCTTGAGAATCCTGATTTTTCCCTTTCATGGTGGACAATGATGGCCCTCTTTTTTCTCAAATGGCCCTCTTTTTGCACAGGTAGGGGCCCACAATGGCCCTCCTTTTTGGTATCCTAGATTGAACACTGACCATAACAAAGCGGATAAGTCCTTTAAAATTTGTTGATAGAGCTTACAGTTTTAATGAAAAATTTGCATAATGAATGATTTTAGGTAACTAAACTGTATCTTAAAAATGCAAGCTTCAAATGTTGTATTATATGGGACATATATCAACCATAATAATATACACTTGTCCTTGTAATTTGGTACATACATTAACCTAAGAAAGCACACTTGTAAAAAAAAAAAAGAAGCCTGTTACCATTATTTTTTTAGTTCAATGAGTTATTTGCATAATTAGTGATTCCCTTACAGGAGGCATTCACTTTAAATCTGGTTATTAATACAGAGGTATCAAATAAAATGTAATTTTTTCTACAAGCTTTTTTTAGTAACTCTTTAAATGTTATGATTGTAACTAGTCTGGATGCCAATATGGTCTCTAACTAAAGTAAACAGCACACATAGTTGTTCATTCAATCAGTGAACCCTAACTGTTATACATGTACTGATGTACATGTAGTGACATTAACAGTGTAACAGAGGCTTGGCTTGGTGAATTCATGTACAAACTCATATTAAAGTTGGACATATGCCAAATAACACAAATGGTAATCAAATTTATCATCACTGAAGTCATTGATGGCCATAGGTAGTTGAAACGAAGATAAAATCGTAAAGCAAACTACCGTCACTGTACAAATATTGCATTTCTGTTGCAATATTCTTTCCTTATTATATCTTATTTTCACTGTGTATTGTCCAAAACAGAAACTGCCACTACTGCATCTACAGTATTACTTTTACACAGTTTTAAAATGTACATCGAGATTTGATTAGATTCGTTAAAGTATTATATTATTCAATCAACAAGTAAATCAACTATTGGATCAGCCAGTCTATCAGCCTGTTAAACAAGGAACATTAAAATACAAGCACTTGCATACATGTACGATCTGAGTCCGTATCACTTCTTCGTGTCAGTCGACCCCTTTGTGTTTGAAATCTCCGACGCGGCTTTATCAGTTTATCCATGGACCATCCACATTGATGGAGGGTCTATGGTTTATCACTGCACTATTGACCCTTGTTTACATGCACACTAATTAATGAATTCACGGTTTGACAGCTCATGGACAACTAGATGTTTATTGTGCGTGGGAAATCCATAGGGGGAAACTTGTAACGTTACGTGTTACACCTGTGCTTGATGTCCAGTTACACACTATCAACGGGTATGGTGTATCACTGTTCTTGACAAGTCTAACCACAAATTCACAACGTTATAATTTTAACACAAAGCTAAAACTTGTGCAAATGGTACTATTGATGGACGGTGCATTGTTTATTGAATGCATCCCTATGTGCAGCCCCTAGTCAGTACACAGACACTATTCCCAAAATTAACCTCTTGCTGGAAATGGACATAGGGGAAATCCGTGTCTATAGATGTATATTTGAGCTCGTACTGCTCCGTCAAATCACAAACCATTGCCCTAAATGTAAAACAGTGTGATTTACTTTTACCTTACAGCAGCGTCTTCGGTGTTACTTTCATGGCTGGGTGAGCTACTCTGAAGTGTCAAGCGTACCACACAACAGATATATAGGGTGTTCCTTCCGCCATAAGAATATAGTTCTACATGGGCCTTACTGTATTGACCCGTCATGATCACCATTAAGTGTCATATACTCAAATATTAGTGATTCTGTATAAATAATTCATTTAAGCAGGTGGATTATGAACTAATTAAATCAATTCGACCCTTTACTGCGCACTGATTTATAATTATCAACCTAGCCACATGGGGCGCATTGTATAAAATAGCAGACAAAAATTACCCCTGAGCTCTCCCCTGAGTAGTGTACATGAATACCTACTTACCTACGTACGTACGGACGTACACGTACGTGTGTCATGACAACACGGTACTGTAAGTTTATACCAAAAAAAGACAACGCTGTAATGGACAAGAGGAGTTCAAGTGACTGGAGTTTAGGTTAAGTTTTTGCTGATGCGAAGCTCTATACTGAATACCAGCTTTTAAATGTTGACTTGACCCCGGGACTTGACCTGAAGTTGGCAAGTGGCCAGTAAACAAATAAAATGGCATGGTCTTCATCCTGAATAGAAGCCAAAGGAAGGGTTGGGGGGAAAGAAAGAATGGCTGGCACTTAGAGATGGGAATTTTACAGTCTGAGACACCACTTCTTTCTGCACAGGGAGCCCGGGAACTTTGTCACAAAAATGAATAAATAAGCCTCAAGGGAGCCTTCAGTATTTACAAGGAGGGAGGGCGGAGGAATCGGGTTGGTCACATTTACAAACCTGTTCTTGAGGGTGGGTCATATTTTACATTACAATGTTTGGGGGAGGGTCACATTTTACCAACCGTAGTATTGTGACCAAATTGAAGATTCAATTATTGTCAATTTGTTTTGTGTGTTTTGAGATGTAAAAGTGAGATGAGCACTCAACATTTATTTTTACAAGTACTTTACATGCAAAAATACAAAATTCAAAATACATATATTGTAAGAAAATTGTTTAATAAAACGATGCATTTTGTTGAGTGTACCCATCTCACCTTATCACTCACACTGTACGTGAATGTTGTTAAAATATGATGATGATGATGATGATGATGATGATGATGATGATGATGATGATGATGATGATGACGACGACGATGATGACGACGACGACGACGACGACGACGACGATGATGATGATGATTTAGTTTTGAATGTCATAGAGAACACGGACAGTGATACATGTACTGACTCAAGAAGTACCAGTGAGTCTGATGAGAGTGACACTGATAATGGCAATACTGAAGGTGAACATGATGATGATGGCAATGATATCAGGGAACTTAAATACAAGTGACCAGATCAGGCAGAGTATGCACAACATAGAAAGCACGATTTAGATACTAACTAGATTGTGTATGATTATAATGTATGTATGTATGTATGTATGTATGTATGTATGTATGTATGTGTGTATGTATGTATGTAAAGCCACATTTGGGAAGACCAGGTGCACCAGCCATATCCACTTTTTAGGTAATTGTTTACGGAAACATGTCATTCCAGTTGGTTTTCAACTGAAGTTCAAATCATGTTTGTTGGGTCGCGCTACAAAGTTACAACGTTCCTGTGATAGACACCTCGATAAGTGTTCCCGTCATCTCATAAGGACTACCATCAAGGACCACTTACGACAACGTGATTATTTTGATCAACAACTTATGAAGTCACGTTCACAACTTAAGGACAACTGTAGCCATGGACAACTTAACACCATTAAGACAACGGCCCATGAACTCAACCGTGAATTACACACCAAATTGTTAGCTTGCAAGGAAGGAAAGCTGGATACCCTTACCAAAGCCCGACATCATGAAGATCGAGGTGAGTTTTATCAACCTCATAGTGACCGACAGCCCCTTCAAAACACATCTAAACGGCTTGTCGTCACCATCCCAGAAGACCTTAATATATCAGATTCAGAACGAAATGTTCTTAGCAGGGGGCTTACATACATCCCTATTAAATCTCATATCAACGAGTTCTATGTTAAACGTGATGTCGAAAGTTTTTTCCGTCGTCTTCGCTTGAAAGAGTACTTTGCTAATGATGATTATGATACCCAGGGTGAAGCTCGTGTTAATAATACCTATAACCAACGATTGTTTGGCGCCCTCCCTGTTAAATCACATTGGACACCTCAAGCTGGTCGCAAAAGTACTCTTGACCATTACATCAATGTTTGCAGGCGTGAGGTTTATACTATTAAATTTAATAACAAGTTCCCTTTCAGTAACATCACTAAGGAAGAACGCGATGCTATTTCATCCCTTAGAAAGCGCGATGATATTGTTATTAAGCCTGCAGATAAAGGCGGAGCAGTAGTTGTATGGTATAAAGATCTGTATGTGGCTGAGGCAGAGAGACAACTTTTAAACACGGATTTTTACCAGGAATTGGAATCTGATACTACAGAAGACGTGCAACGCGAAATTATGAATACTGTTAACGCTTTTATATCCGCTGGCGAATTACCTACGGAGGCACGCAACCTTATAGTCCGTCGACCAAGGACAGCCGTGTTTTATTTACTACCCAAGATACATAAGGTTAATATTCCTGGTAGGCCCATCGTCTCAGCTTGTAACTGCCCTACGGAACACATCGCGCGTTATTTAGATGCCCTTTTACGACCTATTGTGGCATCTCAACCTACCTACATTAAAGATACGAACCATGCTCTTAAAGTATTTAATGGCTTCCAATTCCAACAAGGTAAGCCACGATACCTTTTTTCTATGGACGTTAAGTCCTTATATACTTCCATACCACATAATGAAGGGTTAGTTGCAATCGAACACTATCTTAATTTAAGACCTGTACTTGACCCTCCTACCCACGTACTTCTTAGATTGGCTGAACTTGTTCTCACCTGTAATTATTTTACCTTTAATGACAGGTATTTTGTGCAGAAACGCGGCGTTGCTATGGGAAGTTGTCTTGGACCTAGTTATGCTTGTTTATTTATGTCTTATCAAGAACACCTTATTTTCAGCTCATATCAAGGGATCTTACCTGATCTATATAAACGATTTATTGATGACGGCGTTGGTGCAGCATCACTCAAACTTGAGGACCTTATGCAGTTTATTAACTACATATGTAATTGTAATCCTGCTATTCAGTATACTTATGATATTTCAAAACTAACTATCAATTTCCTTGACATCTCCCTTAGGATTGATGGTGATGATATAGCTACATCTATTTATACTAAACCTACTGATTCACATTCATATTTGCAGTATGGTTCATCACATCCTAATAAGTGTAAAGATTCCATTCCCTATTCACAATTACTTCGTCTACGTCGTATTTGTAGTAGTGATTTGGATTTCAGAAAAAGGTCTGCTGAATTTTGCACGTACTTCCATCAACGTGGTTATCCTATGTCTGTTACCAACGCGGCTTTACATAAAGTATCATCTTTGTCTAGGGAAGCTTGTATCAAATCACATGATCAGAGGAGTAACAACGATCGTCCCATACTAGCTCTTACATACCATCCCTTTTCAACTAGAGTTAAAAACATAATATACAAGCATTTTAATATCTTACGTTCTAATAGGGTTACCAATTCATTGTTCCCTGCAGTACCATTAACAGCTTGGCGTCGTGATACCAGTCTTAGAGATATGGTGGTACGTACAGAACAACGTGAATTGGAAGTTAATGCTGGTTCTTTTCCGTGCGATCGTACTCGATGTGGTACATGTCGTTTCATTATAAATACTAATCATGTTTTTGGCCCTAAGAACAGTGTGCCTATGGCGTAGAATGCCTGCCAATATTCGAAAATACAATACTGCAATGACTATATGCAATACTGCAATGACTATATGCAATACTACAATGACTATATGCAATACTGCAATGACTATATGCGATATGACTATATGAGATGACTATATGCGATATGACTACATGAGGTGACTACATGCGATATGACTACATGCGATGTGACTACATGAGATGACTACATGCGATATGACTACATGAGATGACTACATGCGATATGACTACATGAGGTGACTACATGCGATGTGACTACATGAGATGACTACATGCGATATGACTACATGAGATGACTACATGAGATGACTACATGCGACATGACTACATGAGATGACTATATGCAATACTGTGATGATGACATGATATGCGGCGATTTTGTAATGACGTTATGCCATTCGTAGATTATTCAATACGCATAATACGAGTATTAATATGAAACAGGCTAGGGAGTACTCCTCAGCATGTTGCACGTGGTAAGAGGTGGGGGGGGGGGGCTTGGAAGATTTTGGGGGAAAAAAGATGCCAAATGGATTTGCTTGAAAAAAAAATCCGGATATGAGAGGGTTATGGAAAAAAAAGATGTCTTGGCAGGGAAATGATGCACAGGTTCGAGTATACTGTTCAAATTGCTCGTACCTCTCCAACCAGGACACTTGTCAAATCATGACAAACAGTTTCAAACACATGTCAGGGACCAGTCAGTTTCGTTAGCCTGTGGTACATATAATATTTGTTCTTGTCTCTGTTTCTTTCATAAATGGTTTAAATATTACTTCATGTAAGGGTTCAAACATAACTATACATAAAAAATATACATATAATACATGTATTACCTAGCTACAACACTAGTTACAGAACATGCCATGTAAGTGTTTGGCTGTTTCACAATCAGTGCTTCACTTATCTTACACTTTGGGGCAAAAGTGAACTTGAAGGTTTTGTAATGGTAACCTTCATACTATTGGATAGTTTATAAAAGAACTTAATCTAAATTGTTCTAGTCTCTTCAGTATGAATTTGTCAAAAGGGATGCTATACTTCCTATTTCAGACACTACATGTATCGACACCACAACTCAAATTCAAGTTTATATTGTACACTAGGTATGACCTCCTAAAGTGCTCTAACACATCAGTAACTTTACTATAAATGCAATATCAATGACCCTATACCAATGTTACAGGCCCACTTTTATAACATGGAAAACTTATGGAAAAAGTTATATTTACTTTAGCTTTTCGATGTTTGGCAATATATATCTCAGAGGCTATGAATAACCTAAAAATCGCCTAAATAGAAACAAAAAACTGCAGATCTGGCGGGGGGGGGGCCCTTGGACTCCATCACCCCAGAGGCCACTCATTCGTTAAACCAACAATAAGATTCACCAAAATTGGTAAAAAAAAACTTAAAAAGCTTCTAGGGGAGATCCCCTAGGACCCCCCCCCCCCCCCATAAGAGGTAGACATGTCCAAGCCTCAAATCAAAGTTCTTCCCTCCACCTCTTACTGTCAAGATGCTATGAAATTTTATTTCAAAAATGTTTCAACCATGTGTAGATGCTTTTTACATGTTAGAGCTGTCTTGTAAAGCTTGCAAATTATTGTCTGAAAGTGTCTGTGAATAGCCTAAACATTGCTTGAGAAGTAAAAAACCTCGAGGGCTTCTAGGGGGACCCCCGAGAACCCCCCGTAAGAGGTAGACATGTTCCAGTCTCAAATCAAAGTTCTTTCCTCCAACTCTTACTGTCAAGATGCTATGAAACTTTATTTCAAAAATGTTTCAACCTCACAGAGTTGCTTTTTACATGTTAGAGCTGTCTTGTAAAATTTGTAAATTATTGTCTGAAAGTGTCTGTGAATAGCCTAAACATTGCCTTTAGAAGTAAAAATCATCCAGGCCGTTTTCTAGGGGGAGACCCGCTAGAACCCCCCCCCCATTCACAGACACTCGCACAAGAGGTAGACATATCCCAGTCTCAAAGCTCTTCCCTCTACAACTTACTGTCAGATGCTATGAAACTTTATTCAGGGGGGGGGGGGGGTCAGTGACTTTTTGTCGGCCCAATGGAAAAAAAACACTGACACACCCCCCCCCCCCCATCCACCAATCTGGAGAAACTGACCGGTCTATCTGAATGTTTGAGCTCACCAATCAAGTTTCCGATTTGTATTTTCAGTGTGTCACCATGGCATGCTTATTTAATTGAAAATCAAACATGTATGAAATATGTAGTTTTTTAAATATAATATGTGTGTGATAGAACAGCATCTTTTTACTCTCTCTATTACCGTGTGCCAAAACCAAACAGAAAATTGTGGCAACAAATGTAGGTGTTCAACATTGACGTAAAAAAAAAATCCGGATATCTCAAAGAAGCAAAGAAAAAAAAAGTTGCCAGCATAGGAAAAGGAGAAAAAAAATAATTCTCAGGCAAGCAGGTGGGAAAAAAAATAATGACTCTCCACCAATCTTCCAAGCCCCCAGGATATCGAATGGTCTACCCCTTATGCATATTGAATAATCTACGAATGGCATAACGTCATTACAAAATCGCCGCATATCATGTCATCATCTCGCATCGCAGTATTGCATGTAGTCATCTAATGTAGTCATATCGCATGTAGTCATCTCATGTAGTCATATCGCATGTAGTCATCTCATGTAGTCACATCGCATGTAGTCACCTCATGTAGTCATATCGCATGTAGTCATCTCATGTAGTCATGTGTGTCATTTAGATTTATTGTCATGTGTGCATCATTCGCCTTGTGTGTGCGTCATTTATAGTCACGAGCACAGGGCACGTATTATTGCTTAGATTGCCGCCCTGGATTGCCGTTTTCTTAGGAAAATATCGTACGAATCCTGCTGCTACAAATGTGTCAATCTCTAAAGTATCGGAAATGTTTTTTCCCTGGTTTTTTCCTTACTTACAGGTAGGAATTTATAGTCAAAAGGTTGTTATATCTAGTCTGTAGACCAGGAAAACAACAATCTAAGAAATATTACACGCCCCTGTGGTCATACGTGCATTACTTGCCTTATGTGTGTCATTTATTTCCATACGCTAGTCATTTGCCATAAGATGTGTGTCATTTGCTCTTACGCATACATAATTAATTTTGTGTGTCACTTACGTTAGACTGTAAGATACGTCCTGACGTTCCGCCCTCACCGGCGTGGGAGGGGTTGGCTGAAGTGTGAGGGCGCCCCATCACGGCGTACCTTACAGACTACACTTACGTTCATCATCATCACACATCATGATCAAATGTAGACGAATAATAAAAAGTAAGTACCCTAGACACTTAACACTCTAAGCCGTCAGATGTAGGTGATGTACACTTGATATCTTGCAGATGTAATAGAAATTGCCTTGAATGACAGCCACAAAAGCCAGACGATAGTACTTTCAGTTGGTCATTATATGTATAGACTATTTATAGAACTTATGGTATATTTTATTTCATTTATTTCATTCATCTAGATTAACTAGTATATACCGAGTACCGTTATGATATGGCAAGTCGGGCAAAAAAGTCCCCTGAACGTTAGATCCTTGATATTTTTATTGTCCATTCCTAATCCCAATGATATGATGTACAGGGTTGGTAGAACTTCACTGAGCTCTGTTGAAATGTGGCGCATGAAATATTGAATCTAACGTCCATATTATCTAGTCAATGCTAGGGGTATCATTGCTGCCAAGCAATTCTTTGTCGCTTCCTTTGAGTTGCCATACATACCCTTTTATATACAATAGGCCACAGTTTTTCCTTTATTTTTATTTATTACTTTTATTTATTTATTTATTTTTTTTTTTTTTTGGGGGGGGCAAGTTTAATACACACACTCACAATGCTTGACAGCCAATAGTGAGGAGTTATGAGGGTATGGTGCCATTATAACTCTCAAACATGAAAACCTATAGTTTGTGTTGGTGTTGGTGTAAAAATAACTTGAATATGACACAGGGCGAACATGACGAATGCAGGTGGAGACGCGGGAAGGACGGCGAATGTAGATGAAGACGCAGCGAAGATGATGAATGCAAACGGAGACGTGGTGAAATTGGTGACAGTGGTGGAAGTGCGAAATTTGTGTCTGTGGATGTTAAGTATGAGAGAAAGTCCATAGCCAGGCAAGTGAAAATAATCCAAACTACCGACCCTCTGACCTAACCTAACCTGAGGACAACCCAAAATGAGAAGAAAAAGAAAAAAGATGAACCGTTTGTGTATATGCAATATGTGGTCATGCGTAGTGATGGCAAAAAAGGACCGAGGCGTGAGGTAGTTGATGGCGATGATGATGAAAATACGGGTAGTATTTGAAATGTGTAGGTTGGAGAGGGGGTTATAAGAACAACAGTCACTCATTCATTCATTCATACTTAGAAAAGTAAAAGCATTTTAATTTCACAAGATTTTGATAATCATTTTCTTTGGCCTTTGTAACCATCTATTGTTTTGTTATAGTTCCATGCTAATGTTATAAAAAAATAGTATAAAAATTAAAATTACTGAAAATGTAACATGTAAAATTAACTATATATGCAGTGTGCGTGAACAAAAAGAGTGTTTCCTGTCAACAGATGGGCAGGACATTGTGTTTTTATATTTGTCAGGGGGGGGGGATTGTTTTGTGGATGAATTGCAGGGGGGGTCACTATTTTTAAGTACAACATGAACGGTTGCTAGTATTCAATTCCCACATTTCTTGCAATAGTGCTATTTAATACCGGTTGCTAGTATTCAATTCCCACATTTCTTGCAATAGTGCTATTTAATACCGGTTGCTAGTATTCAATTCCCACATTTCTTGCAATAGTGCTATTTAATACCGGGTGCTAGTATTCAATTCCCACATTTCTTGCAATAGTGCTATTTAATACCGGGTGCTATTATTCAATTCCCACATTTCTTGCAATAGTGCTATTTAATACCGGGTGCTAGTATTCAATTCCCACATTTCTTGCAATAGTGCTATTTAATACCGGTTGCTAGTATTCAATTCCCACATTTCTTGCAATAGTGCTATTTAATACCGGGTGATAGTATTCAATTCCCACATTTCTTGCAATAGTGCTATTTAATACCGGGTGCTAGTATTCAATTCCCACATTTCTTGCAATAGTGCTATTTAATACCGGTTGCTAGTATTCAATTCCCACATGTCTTGCAATAGTGCTATTTAATACTTGGTGCTAGTATTCAATTCCCACATGTCTTGCAATAGTGCTATTTAATACCGGGTGCTATTATTCAATTCCCACATTTCTTGCAATAGTGCTATTTAATACCGGGTGCTAGTATTCAATTCCCACATTTCTTGCAATAGTGCTATTTAATACCGGGTGATAGTATTCAATTCCCACATTTCTTGCAATAGTGCTATTTAATACCGGGTGCTAGTATTCAATTCCCACATTTCTTGCAATAGTGCTATTTAATACCGGTTGCTAGTATTCAATTCCCACATGTCTTGCAATAGTGCTATTTAATACTTGGTGCTAGTATTCAATTCCCACATGTCTTGCAATAGTGCTATTTAATACCGGGTGCTATTATTCAATTCCCACATTTCTTGCAATAGTGCTATTTAATACCGGGTGCTAGTATTCAATTCCCACATTTCTTGCAATAGTGCTATTTAATACCGGGTGCTAGTATTCAATTCCCACATTTCTTGCAATAGTGCTATTTAATACCGGTTGCTAGTATTCAATTCCCACATTTCTTGCAATAGTGCTATTTAATACCGGGTGGTAGTATTCAATTCCCACATTTCTTGCAATAGTGCTATTTAATACCGGGTGCTAGTATTCAATTCCCACATTTCTTGCAATAGTGCTATTTAATACCGGTTGCTAGTATTCAATTCCCACATTTCTTGCAATAGTGCTATTTAATACCGAGTGCTATTATTGAAGTGTGTAATAGTGACCCACTTTGAGTGTTATATTATCCATATCCATATTATTGATAATTGTCTTTCTGAGACCTCGACCTTTGACCTGTATCTTCAAGGTCAAATAGCCAAACATTAATCATAGTGCACAGTATACAGCAGAGATGCATAGACCAATTTCAATCAAGCCTGGCACAAATGTCAAACTTCACATTTTGTGCACAAGCTCAGTCTGGTAGCTTAATACATAGAAACCTAAATTAAATGACTTAATACCCATTTTATTTATAATGAGCTTTGAGACCTTGTCATTGCTTTGTTTGCAATGATGACAAAATATTGGCCATATTTGTCATAAAAAATTCTGAATTTGACTTGGCTAGTAAGTTGAAATATTGAAGACTGTCTTTGATGAAGACTTGATGAAAATTTATCAGTTTATGAACAACTTTCAGATGAATATTTGAGGCTACATCACTTTTCATCTGTGTTCATGACAGCACAGATCAATTGTAGATGAACAGCAAAGATAAGTAAAGAACTTCTAGATGACGCTTACCATTCATAGCTTTTAGGTGTAAGTGATGTATACTTGATATTCTGTAGACGTACCATATAATAGATATTGCCTTGAAATACACTGCCATGGATACACTAAAGACGACAGTACCTTAAATTCACTCAGTCATTAGTAGCATTTTTATGCCAACAATTATTTAGACTGAGAATGTAGTCATACTCGTATGGTAATTCTGGCTATATGGTCCCCTGGATTTGAGAGTTTAATTTGAATGTTTGTAGTGAAATTGACCAACCCACCCCCCTGATAAAAAGAGGATTAAATGTTTGATAGCTCTACTGAGCTCTGTATGCAGTTGAATTTAGGCCGCATTGGAAATTGATTACTCTAAAATCCATATTATCTAGTCAATGCTAGGGGTGTCATCGCTGCCAAGCAATTCTTTGTTGCCAATTTGAATCACCATACAAGGACACATACTTTTTGTTTTTTTTGGGGGGAGAGGGTTAACATACATGCACATGCTTGACTGCGAATATGAAGAGTTGTAATGGAATGTGCCATTATAACTCTAAACCATACAAACATACATACAGAAAGTTAAAATGAATGGGGGACTTTATTGTATTGTTGTAATGAATATGACGCACAACGGTGATGGCAAATAAAGATGGCGACACGGCAGTAATAGAGATGGCGGCGACACGGCGGAGGTTTGTGAGGTTTATGTGTGTTGGTATGAGAGATTAAGGCCATAGACAGCAAGTGAAAAATATGTAAAACCTACAAAGGACTAACCAACGAACCATTGCCAACCAACCAACCAACCGACCAACCGACCAACCAACCAACCAACGCCAACCAACCAAACAACAAAGTAATCAACCCTGGAGACCCACCTAGTCAGAGAAAACCAAAATCCACAAGAAACCAGACGTACGGAAAGGGATAACAAAAATCGAGGAGTGCTGTTTGTGTATGTCAATATGTAATATATGATTATGTGCAGCGAAGACTGCGGACCGAAACGCGAGGTAGATGATGGCGCAGATATGACAATTGGTGCCGGAGACGCAAAAATGATAGTGTATTTGATGTACGTATGTTGGAAGGGGTGAGGTGGGATAGTTAAAAGAGCAATCATTCATGCAGCCATACAAACTAAAAAAAACTCAAAAAACTTACTTGGTGCTGATGTCTGAAACTGTTTTTCTGTTCTTCTAAACTCCTCCAAAAGTTCTACTAATAAAATAACTTAAAAATACATTTCAATACATAAATTACATTTTAATAGATACACATAAATGCAAAATACACATCAGTATCGTAATAATCAAATACATCGATCAGTCTTGGGTCTTCTTATCACCACAGGCTAAAAGAAAGAAATTTAAGAAATAGTATAAGAATTGAAGTATTCACTCACAATGCAATTATA
Source organism: Glandiceps talaboti (assembly GCF_964340395.1). Taxonomy (NCBI): domain Eukaryota; kingdom Metazoa; phylum Hemichordata; class Enteropneusta; family Spengelidae; genus Glandiceps; species Glandiceps talaboti. The sequence continues at coordinate 335,319 of NC_135563.1, read as the reverse complement.
TTATTTTCTAAATTTATTTTATATTGCAGACATGACAATCAAATAGAAATAAAGTTTCTAAATCTAACTTTCAATGTATAAACATATTAAATATTAAAAAGACAGTTTTTTGACTCACATTTTCCATCATTTGTCCATCTTTGTCGAGCCTGGCTTCCTGAAAATAAACTTGCATGGAAATTGTATTAATACAGTTTGGTTAATATATTGTGTTTTATTTAATAAAATAATGAAAAAATACATTCAATATAAATTACATTTACCAAAGTGCTCCCATATGGTTGATATTAAATTTTCAAGGTTATAATTTGTAGACAATATTTTTTTATGAAATGGGGTGAAAGGAAGAAATCAAATCTTGACGAAGGTAAACTTGCCCAGGTTTGGGAAACCACTATAAAGAAAGAACTGTGTGTATAAATTTGCAAATACAGTATAATTAATTGATTTTTTATTGTTCTACTGTTTCTCCCTGAAAAATCGACCCCAATGGTTAGAAAAGCCAATGAGAATAAGTCAAGCAAAAACATTTTTATACTATTAAATTGATTATGAAATAATAACTGACTAAAGTTGCATAAAGTGGGTAGAATTTGTATGTGTTATCAAAATGTGTATTTTTGTCCTATCTCAGAGAATTAAATTTTTTTTGCAGAAGTAATATGGGAGGGGGGGGGGTGCACAACTCCCATAGGTGGGAAAGGTCTGCTGGAAAGCAGTGTTTTTTTGTATACTTTTCTGGGCTGGAAAACTTTGGAAAACCCTGCTCAGCTGGACTGATAGATTTTGCTTCAGTTGCAGCTTAGAATAAATCTATAAATTTCAAAACATTATTACAATTCTTAAAAGTGAGATTTCATTTTCCAAAAGACAATTAATTTGGTCAGTTTTTAGCTATTTCATCGTACAAACTGCCGCCTGTATCTATCATAGATCTGTAGAGTATCTATTTTGTGCTATAAAGTTGGTATTAGAAAGTGTCTCCATTTTTGGGTATGTAGTATGACAACAGTAAGGGCTTGGTAATCTTAGCAAAGCCTCCTAGTATCATTTCACACAGAGTTGTCCTGTCATATGAACATGTTTAATGAGAGTAATCCATAATGCCAATACTATTTCAACTTTAAGTGCAATTAATTATGAAAGGAGAATTAGAAATTAACAGTCATTGGTGCCTAATTATGTGCTTATTTACTATATATTAGTATTTATTATATATTAGTATTTATCATACATTAGTATTTATTATATTAGTACTTATTACTTATTAGTGATTATTTATTATATGTTATTATTATTACCCTAAAGTTATTATTATTATTATTATCATTATTGTTATTAAGATAGAATTTAATAGTAGGGCCGGCAAAGAAAATTTATCTAAAGTGTGCTTCTTTGAACTAGTATTGGCAAAATAAACCACTTTCATTAATTTTGTTCACATGACCATATATCCCAGGATGAGGTGGGCAACTCTTTGTGAAATGACATAGGGAGGCTATGTTGAAACCCCCAAAAACCAAACTGTTGTCATACTACACACCCTAAAAATGGTCTGACTCTTTCTTATACCAACTGTATCACTCAAAATACATACTATACAGGTCTATAATACATGCAGACGGTAGTTCATATGATGTAATACCTAAAAACTGATCAAAAATAATTAATTTTTTGAGAAATGAAATCTTACTTTTAGCAATTGTAAGAATTATTTTGAAAAATATATCAATATTTTGAACTACAATTAAAATAAAATCAACCAGTCTAGATGGGCAGGGTTATCCAAAATCTTCTCGCCTAGAAAAGTATATACCCTATATCATACATGTACATGTACCTTATGACATATGCATACAGACTTTACAGCAGACCTTCCCCGTATAGTCCATGGGAGCTCAAGGCCAGGTTTCAAAATAAAGCTTGTTTTATGATTAATTATGCAGAAAATATTGATTTTTGATGACAAATATGGCATATTTTCCGAATGACATGTTACCTTTGTGCCAGTTTTGAAAGAAATCAGATATTGGAAGTCTGAGCCCATTGTAATAGTCACTCACTTTGGGGGACTAAAAGTGCTTTTGCTGGATGAATTCTATTCCCTTTTCTAAACATTGTGATCTCTGATTGAGAGAGAAACACAAGTGTGGTAAACCATAATATTTTTGTTCAAAATTTCAATTGATAAATATTGAATCAAACTTTTATGATTCAGTTTTAATTTAGCAAAACCAATTGCAACCTACAGGAGCATTTTGGTTTACACCAGTTATATTTTTACAGCTTTTATTTTATTTATTTTTTACAGAGGTTAATGAGGGAGACGGTAGTTCTCTTATAAAAACTTTTTTTTTAAACTCCTCCCATGTAACAAAAACTACTCTAATGGTGAAAAACTAATGGTCCTTGCTCAGTGCTCGGGGATCATCATGTTATAGACTTTTTGTAATTACAGATTTTTAGTTGTAGTCTTTTTAGCCCTAATTTGCATATCACTGATGAAATTATCATATCAAGAATACATCTTAATCTAATTATAGACAACCAAAAAGACATTTTTAGATCATAATTTACATATCACTGATTGGATCGTGTTATAGACCTTTTGTAAATATAGACTTAGTTTTAGTCTTTATAGCCCTAATTTGCATATCACTGATGAGATAAACACATCAAGAATACATCTTAAACTAATGATAGATTTTTTACCATAAAGACACATTTTTAGGCACTAATTTGCATATTACTGATTGGATCATCTTATTATAGACTTTTTTAAATAAAGACCTTTAGTTTTAGGCTTTTTAGCCCTAATTTGCATATCATCGATGAGATCATAGTATTAAGAATACATCTTAAAATAATGATAGACTTTTGACCAAAAAGCCACATTATTAGCCCCTAATTTGCATATCACTGAAGAGATCATCTTGTTATAGACGTTTTGTAAATATAGACTTTTAGTTTGAGGCTTTTTAGCCCTAATTTGCATATCACTGATGAGATAAACACATCAAGAATGCATATTAATCTAATGATAGATTTTTGACCAAAAAGACACATTTTAGGCACTAATTTGCATATTACTGATTGGATCATCTTGTTATAGACTTTCCTTTATTTTTAGTCTTTTAAGCCCTAATTTGCATATCACTGATGAGATAAACACATCAAAATTACATCTTAATCTAATGATAGAATTTTGACCAAAAAGACACATTTTAGGCACTAATTTGCATATTACTGATTGGATCATCTTGTTATAGACTTTCTTTTAGTTTTAGTCTTTGTAGCCCTAATTTGCATATCACTGATGAGATAAACACATCAAGAATACATCTTAATCTAATGATAGACTTTTGACCAAAAAGACACATTATTAGACACTAATTTGCATATTACTGATTGGATCATCTTGTTATAGACTTTCTTTTAGTTTGAGTCTTTTTAGCCCTAATTTGCATATCACTGATGAGATAAACACATCAAGAGTACATCTTAATCTAACGATAGACTTTTGACCAAAAAGACACATTATTAGACACTAATTTGCATATTACTGATTGGATCATCTTGTTATAGACTTTCTTTTAGTTTGAGTCTTTTTAGCCCTAATTTGCATATCAGTGATGAGATAAACACATCAAGAATACATCTTAATCTAATGATAGACTTTTGACCAAAAAGACACGTTATTAGGCACTAATTTGCATATTACTGATTGGATCATCTTGTTATAGACTTTATAAATATAGACTTTTAGTTTTAGTCTTTGTAGCCCTAATTTGCATATCACTAATGAGATAAACACATCAAAATTACATCTTAATCTAATGATAGAATTTTGACCAAAAAGACATATTATTAGGCACTAATTTGCATATTACTGATTCGATCATCTTGTTATAGACTTTCTTGTAGTTTGAGTCTTTTTAGCCCTAATTTGCATATCACTGATGAGATAAACACATCAAGAGTACATCTTAATCTAATGATAGACTTTTGACCAAAAAGACACATTATTAGACACTAATTTGCATATTACTGATTGGATCATCTTGTTATAGACTTTCTTTTAGTTTGAGTCTTTTTAGCCCTAATTTGCATATCACTGATGAGATAAACACATCAAGAATACATCTTAATCTAATGATAGACTTTTGATCAAAAAGACTCATTATTAGGCACTAATTTGCATATTACTGATTGGATCATCTTGTTATAGACTTTTTGTAAATATAGACTTTTAGTTTTAGTCTTTTTAGCCCTAATTTGCATATAAGTGATGAGATAAACACATCAAGAATACATCTGAATCTAATGATAGAATTTTGACCAAAAAGACATATTATTAGGCACTAATTTGCATATTACTGATTGGATCATCTTGTTATAGACTTTCTTTTATTTTTAGCCTTCTTAGCCCTAATTTGCATAGCACTGATGAGATAAACACATCCAGAATACATCTTAATCTAATGATAGATTTTTGATCAAAAAGACACATTATTAGGCACTAATTTGCATATTACTGATTAGATCATCTTGTTATAGACTTTTTGTAAATATAGACTTAGTTTTAGTCTTTTTAGCCTTAATTTGCATATCACTGATGAGATAAACACATCAAGAATGCATATTAATCTAATGATAGATTTTTGACCAAAAAGACACATTTTAGGCACTAATTTGCATATTACTGATTGGATCATCTTGTTATAGACTTTCCTTTATTTTTAGTCTTTTAAGCCCTAATTTGCATATCACTGATGAGATAAACACATCAAGAATACATCTTAATCTAATAATAGATTTTTGACCAAAAAGACACATTATTAGGCACTAATTTGCATATTACTGATTGGATTATCTTAGACATTTTGTAAATATAGACTTTTAGTCTTAGTCTTTTTAGCTCTAATTTGCATATCACTGATGAGATAAACACATCAAGAGTACATCTAAATCTAATGATAGATTTTTGACCAAAAAGACACATTATTAGGCACTAATTTGCATATTACTGATGAGATAAACACATCAAGAATACATCTTAATCTAATGATAGACTTTTGACCAAAAAGACACGTTATTAGGCACTAATTTGCATATTACTAATTGGATCATCTTGTTATAGACTTTGTAAATATAGACTTAGTTTTAGTCTTTTTAGCCCTAATTTGCATACTCACTAATGAGATAAACACATCAAGAATACATCTTAATCTAATGATAGAATTTTGACCAAAAAGACATATTATTAGGCACTAATTTGCATATTACTGATTGGATCATCTTGTTATAGACTTTCATTTAGTTTGAGTCTTTTTAGCCCTAATTTGCATATCACTGATGAGATAAACACATCCAGAATGCATCTTAATCTAATGATAGATCTTTGACCAAAAAGATGAGATCATAAGCCTTAATTTGGTTTTGAGACACATATATTTGATCACTATACCATGGGTATAACTGAAGCGGTGACATTATTTTGTATTGTAATTTATGAATGTTCTGACCATCACAAAACGAAAAATAAATTTGGTTCACATTGTTGGTTGTTATGTGGTTATTAGCTATATTTGTAATATTGTAAACAAACTTATCTTTTTCATCATCTTCAAAGAAGAATGTCTTTACGAAAATAACTCTTAAATTTGTAACATGAATGAAAAAAATATACGCTGCAGAGCAAAATACACGGGTTTTAATTTTGTATGATTAGCATTTTAATGAAAGAAATATTTCGATTCAACTTTGTATTTCTTGAAAAAAAACTAACTAACTAGATTTTGCGAAAACTTTAACCCTGATTAGAAGTGGCACAGTCAGTATTTCTAGAAACAATCTATTTTAAGTTTACATTTAGTTAACTAGTTTTTGCGAAAGTTGTTAATTTTAGAATGGGAACCCTAATTAGAAGTGGCACAGTCTGTATTTCTAGGAACAACCTATTTTAAGTTTACATTTGGTTTACTAGTTTTGGGGTAACTTTAGTATGGGACCCTAAATAGAAGTGGTTTTCTGTGGTTATAGGCAATTATGGTTTTCAAGTTTGTGTTTCGTAAATAGTCTAATATAAACATCAATGATTTTTCATTTGAACATGGCAAAATACAATTGTTTCGGTTGTGAAAGAAATGTGTATACCGGAGGTGGCTGAATTTATAGGAATCTGGGTACCCGAGAACAACTTTGTGTACATGACTATGTATGACGTATCTATTCAAATTTGTTTGTCGATAAATTTTGATTTGTATTTTTTATTCGTAGATAAATTTTGATATGTATTTTGCGTTCTTAATGTTTTCGAAAATGGGGAATATTACAGTCTGTGCCACTTGAACAACCAATGACAAACTTTCCTCCTGACAAAACCGTCTAAATCCTAACCTGTCAACCCGGGCCGCCACCTTCCCGCCAAAAAAGGTACCGCGCCGAAATTGCCACCATGGCCCCCATTCCCATACAACGGGCCCAAATGCAGCAGAAAGAACAAACATAGCAAACCGACTTATCTCAAATACCATCCTTCGACGTTCTCGCAGGGACCAAACCATGATAAATTGACGAACCAATACGCAAACCATTGACTTCCATTCTCGAACAGTCTCTATTGTACAGCGAACAAACATCTGAAGCAAACACAGCATCCATACGGTGATACACATTGCAATTTTTCCTTCCAACTTCCTCTTTTCGACCAGTGAGCGAAGTAGACAGCATACAGCATCCAGGACCCATACCAAACATCGGAATATTCTTCTATCATCCACTCTCAGCAGTACAAGGCTTCGGACATATACTATGACGACATAGACCAGGGTGAGCAGCACAATACCAGTATCCATCTTTGTTTATCGTTTGCTGGAGTCGCAAAGACAGTTTGAAAATGTATCACGCGTCATTTATATACCCAACCCAAGATGTTAGATTCCTGTCGAGAACCATGAACCAATCAGACCTAGAGGATCAAAATTTTCCTCTACCCCTCCAGGTGCACTTTAAAGGTGGTGGCAGGGAAAACTATTGTGTTTGTAAGACTAGTTAGGTGTTGTTTGTTTCAAATTGGTCAATCACTTGACAGGGAGTACACGTGTTACATTTGACAAACAACCAATCAAAAGTCCGGAGTTGATTTCTCCACATTCTTTTATTTTACAGGAATACAAACTTATGTAACGTGCACAGGGGTGAACACTGTGTAATGAAGGTATAGACTAGCGTTCCTCGCTAAATGCGTGCAATGACGGATAAGCACCGGTATTGTTGATGAATTATGAATGTATGTGTCGACCCCCGTTTGAATGAAAGTGTAATGTATAAAATTATGTGAAAACCAGGACGTGGTGACGGGGCTATTGTCTTGGAATAATAAGGTGTTGTATTTTGTTACCAATTACTCAACTCGTTGACATACAGTTTATTTATTTATTTCACGGAAGGCCGGCAAGTCCCATTTACAGGCTCCTAAAAATGAAAAATTCAAGAATACAAAACACACAAGCATATCAAACAAACAAAACTAACTTAATGCACATTAAAAACACATTTTTCGATTACTTATTCTCTAAGTATGTCAGTCATTTCATGATGAACGAAGAAGTCATTGTCAAATACAGCTGTAAGTCTTGCACCGTCAACCAGTTCAATTCTGATAGAAATCTTTTAAACAGTTCATGTTCTTTCCTACATTGCAATGTCAGATCCCTTACAAAAAACTTTTATAGCTTTGTTAACTTTCTAAGCATGTTAGATCAAAATTTTCTTTTTATAGCTCTAACGGAAACATGGTTACATCCCGATTCAAATTGCTGTCTTTATGATTTGCCTTCCTATACTTTCGTTACTTGTAATCGTGAAGCCTCACAAGGTGGTGGAGTCGCTCTGTATTTTCACAACTCGTTGTCCTTCTCTCGCATTAACACATGTAAAATTAATCACTGCGAATCCATCTTTGGGGAAACTATGATCAACAACAAAAAGATTGTTATAGGCGTTATCTACAGAAGACCCAACACACCTTTTAATGAATTCATTGACAGTTTAGAAGCATGCCTTGATCAGGTGTCAGTGAACGGGCGTGATTGTATTCTCCTTGGCGATATGAATATTGACACATCTTTAGATAGCCCACCCGTTACTCATTACAATACTCTCCTGAATACATACAATATGACACAATTAATTAACACCCCTACCAGAGTTACTAACACCTCACAAATATTACTGACCACTTTATTGAGTCCGGTACAATTGAAACAGACATTTCAGACCACTATCCAATTTTCGGCATTATTAAAAGTCTGCATCACGTTTTTGAAAACAGTACCAAAACACACACCTACGATTTCTGGAATTACAACAAAGAGGCCTTCTTAGCTGACCTAAGCAATGTATCCTGGCAACCAGTCCACATGTGCGAAGATCCGTCTGAAGCATACAATATTTTTAATGATTTATTTCATACTGTTATCAGAAGACATCTTCGAATAAAAACATTTACAAGAACACAAAAGTCAATTAAAAGACCCTGGATCACAAAGGGCTTATTTACATCCATACATACAAAACATAAACTTTTCTCGAAAATGAAAAATCACCCAAGGAATAACCAAATTAAAAATATGTATACTAGGTACAGGAATACATTGACGAAGCTCCTTAGGTTGGCTAAGAAAAACTACTACACCAATAAAATTTCAAATGCCTCTGGCAACACCAACAAAACTTGGCTTATTATTAAAGAGATGTTGAACAAAACACATACCAAATGTTCTCCCCATAAATTAACTACAAACAACCCTGGAAACACATGCTTAACAGATACAAGAGATATTACTCAAGAATTCAATAATTATTTCACTGGTATTGGGCCCAATCTTGCTCAAAAGATTACAAGCAACAAAGACTTTAGACAATACCTGGATGGGAACTACCTCAACTCCTTTTTCTTTCACCCCGTGTCTGAAGAAGACGTCCTTGGAGAAATATTCAAGCTTGATCCCCGCAAAGCTACCGGTCAGGACACAATTAATCCCCTCTTAGTTATACACGCTGCTCACATTATTGCATGCCCTCTCACACATATAATTAACTGTTCTCTCAACAATGGTATTTTTCCAAGTCTACTTAAGATTGCCAAGGTAATACCTATTTATAAAAAAGGTTCGCCATGCGATGTTGGCAATTATCGCCCCATTTCAATTTTGCCCGTAATCAGTAAAGTGTTTGAATCTATTGTCAATCATCAACTTGTTATATATTTTGAAAAATACAACATCCTCATCAAAACTCAGTTTGGTTTCAGGAAAAAACACAGTACTAAGCTTGCCCTGGTTGACCTGATCACTGGTATTGCTAATAAGCTGGACAATGGATATGTGGTATATTCATTGATTTGCGGAAAGCCTTTGACACAATAGACCATAGTATTCTTTTACAGTGTCAGAGGCTTGCCTTTACTTTGGTTTAAAAGTTATCTCTCCCAGCGTAAGCAGTGTGTCTGTATAAATAATGTTACCTCGCCATATAGCGAAATACAATGTGGAGTACCACAAGGCTCAATTTTAGGCCCCCTTCTCTTTCTGATTTACATCAATGATATTGTGAACGCTACTGATGCATTTGAATTTCGATTATTTATTTATTTATTTATTTATTTATTCAGGTAAACCAACGGGCATAAAGCCCATTTACAGGCACCTTTAAATACTTGTCACCCAAGAAGTCCAGTGAGGACCATCCCTCATGGGTTCAGTGTTAATGCAGGAGGAAACCGGAGTACCCGGGGAAAACCTGCGTTGTTCGGTAGAGTCAAACTGAACGACACTCTTCTTACTTACAGCGTGGTAAATTTAATCGAACCCTGAATGGGGTTCGAACCCCTACCGCAGTGGTAAGAGGCAAGTGGTTTAACCACTTGGCCACCGACAACCCCTTGTTTGCCGACGACACAAACTTGTTTCAATTTATCAACAATCCCTCAAATATAATTCAGCTTGATCAACTCCATTTCGACTTCAGGAAAGTCTGTGACTGGTGCGACGCCAATAGGCTCACTATCAATGTAGAAAAAACGAATTTCATGATTATTAAGACTTCGCAAAGATTGGTGAAAACGGAGGGAAGTCTGGGCATCAATCGCTCACAAATTTCACAAGTAACGTCAACCAATTATCTTGGCGTGTGTTTAGATCAAAATATGCTTTGGACATCACACATTGAAAAAGTTAGGAAAGCAATTTCTCCAATTAATGGCATAATTTCCAAAATTCGCTATTACGTACCTAAATCTACTCTTCTTCTGCTGTATAACTCTATGATCTTGCCCCATATCTCATATTGTATAGAGATATGGGGCAATACATACAATACATTTCTCAAGCCTATCTTAAACCTTCAAAAGAAAGTTATTCGCTTTATAACTTTTTCAAATATTGGTGCTCCCTCCTCCCCTCTTTTTCAGCAACTAGGAATTCTAAGTGTCCACCAGCAATGCAAATTTAATACTTCTTTATTTATTTTTGATTTGAGGGCCGGTCACTTCCCGCAAACAGTTAACGACTATTTCACCACACCACCAAATACGTATCACACTCGGAATACAACGAGAGATAACTTTTACATTCCAAAAGTAAATCTTACTTTGACGCAACACAATTTTCAGTATGCAGCTGCAAAACATTGGAACTCCTTACCTGAAGAATTGAAAAAAATACAATCCAGGACTACTTTTAAATCTCAGTTAAAACAGTATTTGTTACAAAATTAATTCAGCTTTTTCTACCTTACATTGCATTTAATGCCAGTTGTTATATATTTTTTTTGATGAGAACGCGTTTTGTTTTGTTTGTTTTTTGTTTGTTTTTGTTTTAATTTCAAATTTGTTTTTGTTTTTGCTTTGATTATTTTATTTGTTTAATCAATTGTAGTATGGGCCACAAACTTGACTAGTTTGTTTCAAACTATTTCTGTGGTCCAGCCATAAACTCTGTATTCATCCATCAGTTTAATTGTAATATTTATTCCACTGTCTTTTGTACTTTCTCTCATGTTATGTTGATATGATTTTGAGTTTGTGGCAAATAAAATACTATATCTAAAATACATTATGAGGCAAATATATAAAATCAATATTGTCAGGTGGACAATCTGGAAAATTAAATTTGATAAATTAAAGTCAATATTCAAAATACTACAACAAAGACCACTATACGTTGTTATACATGTACATCTGTGAACGGCACAGTGTTTAAAAACATTAAATTTACTGGCATCAGGTTTGTAAACTTTCTAGTTCTCCGATCCGGCATCTGTGGAACTTTAAAATGTAACTTGAAAAGCATATATGGACTATCATAAACATTACTTACACACTTGTAAAAAATACCATGTCTAAAAACATCCTCCGTTGCGCTGAGAGGGGATTGGCAAATCGAAAAACTTGCATAATGTGCATATTGTGTCGGTTAAAAATTATTCCGTTTAATGAATTTTCCAGAACCCTTTCAATGCTAGCCTGTGGTTTATTTTGGCAAGGTTACCAAATGATTGAGCCCTATTCCAGAATACTCCCCATGGGTGATCAAGGTATGCTGTTCCTGCGCCAAACCACAATTGAATGGGGTTGGCTAAGTATCTCCAAATATAGATTACGATCCAACCTCTCCTTGCAAATCCCACACTTATAAAGAAATCTATATGAACACTGAAGTCGATTACCACTGTTATTTTATACTAGTGTATCATACATTTGCACATCTCCAGAATACGGGAAGTATGCCATATAACTGCACAAATGAAAATCAGCGACAACGTTTTTTTGTGAGCTTGAAGGGAAGAGGGAACTGGGAAACAATTTGTACAAAATATTTTCTCATCAGCCCCCACCCCTTCCCTAAGTGCTGTTCGTTCCCTCGGTTTGCATTTGCGCGGAAATGTAATTCAGGCCAGATATACTCTCTGTCTAAAATGGGTGGAACAACATTATCCACATATTAGGGCAAGAAATGGCAAGACAACTAGTTTATTAACTGTTGAAAGCTTCATAAGACAGTTGATTTCTCGGGATTCAATTACGATATGAGCAGTCAAATTTTTGGTCGCTTCTTTCTTTATGTGAGGAGGATTTAATTTAGAAGTGTTTAAGACGATTTTTATGAAGATAGCACACTCGAGTAAACATATAACTATCAATCCAACAATATATACCAATGACAACTGTCAATCAAACGTGTCACGTGAACTGATTGCTTTGGTATATGAAAATATAATTTCATTGAGACACTGACCCGCCCCTGTGCTACATCCAAGTGGGACACACAGAAGTATCTTTATACGCATATAAAGTCCAGATACGTCCTGATAAAGGAAGTCAAAAGTACAAACCATGTTTGGCAGTGTCATTTTATTTTGGTACATGCAAATGTATAATTGTTTTTTCTTCTGAGCTAACATAAAATGGAATATTAATGCTAGTACCTTTAGAATTCAAACTGTTCTTACTACATTTATCAAGTAAACAAATATACCTCACGTCTGAATAAAGACTTGAATATGTGCTGAACAAGAAAAAATGAATCGATTAACTAGAGATTCTTACATTAATACTTTGGTGACTTCTGCACAAATGTTGAAGACATTCATTGACATCACTGTACCAGTCATTCTGTAACGTACACGTACTATAGCGTAGAATGCCTGCCAATATTCGAAAATACAATACTGCAATGACTATATGCAATACTGCAATGACTATATGCAATACTGCAATGACTATATGCGATATGACTACATGATCGATGAGATGACTATATGCGATATGACTACATGAGGTGACTACATGCGATATGACTACATGCGATGTGACTACATGAGATGACTACATGCGATATGACTACATGAGATGACTACATGCGATATGACTACATGAGGTGACTACATGCGATATGACTACATGAGATGACTATACATGCGATATGACTACATGAGATGACTACATGCGATATGACTACATGAGGTGACTACATGCGATATGACTACATGCGATATGACTACATGAGATGACTACATGCGATATGACTACATGAAATGACTACATGCGACATGACTACATGAGATGACTACATGCGATATGACTACATGAGATGACTACATGCGATATGACTACATGAGGTGACTACATGCGATATGACTACATGCGATATGACTACATGAGATGACTACATGCGATATGACTACATGAAATGACTACATGCGACATGACTACATGAGATGACTATATGCAATACTGCGATGCGAGATGATGACATGATATGCGGCGATTTTGTAATGACGTTATGCCATTCGTAGATTATTCAATACGCATAATACGAGTATTGATATGAAACAGGCTAGGGAGTACTCCTCAGCATGTTGCACCGTTGCACGTGGTAAGAGGTGGACCATTTGATATCCGGGGGGGGGGGGGCTTGGAAAATTTCGGGGAAAAAAAGATGCCAAATGGATTTGCTTGAAAAAAAATCCGGATATGAGAGGGTGATGGAAAAAAAAGACGGACCACTACTGCTAGAAAAAAAATGTCTTGGCAGGGGAAATGATGCACAGGTTCGAGTATACTGTTCAACTTGCTCGTACCTCTCCAACCAGGACACTTGTCAAATCATGACAAACAGTTTCAAACACATGTCAGGTACCAGTCAGTTTCGTTAGCATGTGGTACATATATATATATTTGTTCTTTTCTCTGTTTCTTTCGTAAATGGTTTAAATATTACTTCATGTAAGGGTTCATAAATAACTTTGTACACCGGCGTGGGCGTTACTTGTCAAGCGACAGTGACTAATCGGGCGATCAGCCAATCAGGTGTCCGCAAACTTCCCGCTTCAAGATCCAGGGAGCTGAGAATATGAGAAATACCATCCGGGTAATGAAAAGTCCATACCCGGAGTATATTAGACAGACATGGTAATGAAAAGTCAACATCCGGAGTATATTAGACAGACATTGACCGTGTGCACAATAGACTCCAACAGGAAGATGTTTGTAATTAAAAGTATCGAGTTTGTTATCAACCAGAAAGAGCTGTCAAAATGAATGATTGATGATGGCGAAAGCCCAACCAAATAAACGTCAATAGCTTGGTTAGTGTGTGTGAAACTTTCAGTAGCTAAGCATGTCTTGTCGAAAGCGACGTTTCGCTCAGTTTACATTTAAGAACATGGAGAGTACAGAGAGTATCCAACTTCATTGATGTATGTCTTCTAACTCCAATGTAAAAATATCCTCTGAGAAAATGCACAATACAGCAGACACGTGTATTTGAGAACTTGTAGTGTGAAGTGAGTGTCTAATTTTGTTTGTGTATGTGTATTAGCTAGAGTGTATAGTATTTATTGATTACACGTAACAAAACCCTGGGGATTTGTTAAAGGTACAAATAAAATAAAATTGGGAAAAAAAAAAATCATAATAATAACACTTATAGGCTTTTCAAAAGTAACATTACACATCATAATAAAGACTACAAAACAAAACAAAACAACAACAATAACTATTCAACGAGTTGAAACATAATATTAATGAAAAAATAATAATGAAGGGTATTTAGACATTTCAAATTATATATTATGAGTATTTTGTAGGTGGTGCTCCCTTTTTATATTACTAAGTTTGATATATTTTCCAAGTGCGATAATTAGAGTTTTGTTGCTCATTATTTCTTTAAATTGTTGTTCTTCTGTCAAGTTTCTGTAATTATTAATATGTTTAGCAGCTTCACTAAAGAGGTCATGCCTGAGTAAATTATACAGGGGACACTGTAATATAAAGTGTTTTTCATCTTCTACAAGGGTTGAGTTGCATATTTTACATAATCTGCTTTTAGCTGGTATTTTGTGATGACGACCCTTTTCAATTTCAAGTTTGTGGTCACTTAGTCTGAATTTACAGATTATTGATCGCAATTCTGGGTTATTTAATTTTTCTAGATATGGTTCAAGCTTAAAATCTAATTTAATGAGTTTGTATGTTCTGAGTTTGCAGTTATTATTTCCATTTTCCTCTCTGTTATTTAAGCTGTTTTTCCACTGTGAGATGAAGCTTGCTTGTTGCTGATGTTCAATGTTGATTATTTGCTGTGTTTTTATTTTTTTACTGATTTCATTGACTTGTAATTGATTTATGTCACTATTAGGTAGGTACAAAGTTGTGGATTTGTACCAGGTTGTCTTTTTTTCTTTGTTGAAACTGAAAGCTTCTCGTAATATGTTGTTTTTTGTATTCATTACATGGACGAGATATTTTATCGCTTGTTTTTTCACAAATATATCTAATGGAAATCTTCCAAGTTCCCCATAAATCCCCATTTTAGTGGTTTTCTTTGATACTCCTAGTATAAACCGACAGAAGTTAACATTTACAGTTTCAATTGGTGAATCTTTGCAGCACTCATCACTCCATATGTCACACCCATATACAACTATTGGTCTTATTAGTTTATCAAATATATCTAGCATTAATTGTGGACTTAGATTTCTAAGATTGCCTAACTTTGACTTTAGTGAAAATAATGCTTTGATCCCTTTGTTTTTTAAATTCACCATTGCTTCTTTTGATTTTCCATTTGGAGAAATAATTAGACCTAAGTAGTTGAATTTTTTTACAATGTCTAGTTCTTCTCCCTCAAAGAAAAAATTACTTTTTTGTAACAGTCTGTTGTTTTTATTGAATATCATGATTTTTGTTTTCATAGTGTTAACTTTGAGTTTCCATTTCTGTGTGTACTTTGATAATTTGTCAAGGCAGTGTTGTAACCCTTGCTTCGATTTTGACAGAAGGACAATATCATCAGCGTAAAGTAGGCAACTGATTGCCTTGTTATTGATAGTTGGTGCGTCACAATGACTTGAATCAAAAATTCTTGGTAGGTCACTAATGAAAATATTAAATAGTGTAGGGCTAAGGTTACAGCCTTGTTTGACTCCTACAGATGATTTAAATTCTTGTGTTAAACCATTTTTGGTTTTCACTTTGTAAGTTGCATTTCTGTATATATGTTTAATCATTTTATACATGTTACCAAATATGTTATTAGAAAGCATTTTTTGGAAGAGGCCATCATGTGAGACGCTATCAAATGCCTTTTTCATATCTATGAAACAAGCATAAATTTTGTTGTCCTTTTGTTTTGTTTTTTGTTGTTCATTTTGATATAAATATTTATTGATAACTGTTTTTAAAATAAATAGATTGTCCGTAGTACGACAATTTTTTCTAAAACCAAACTGTTCTGATGGTAGAATGTTTTTGTTTTCTATGTATTCGGTTAGCCTGTTATTCAATATACTTGTGAATAATTTGCCAAGGCAACTAGATATAGCAATTCCTCGGTAGTTAGATGGAATTGATTTGGGTCCTGATTTGTGGATCGGAACAATAATGCTGGCATTCCACGATTTTGGAAATACGTTAGATTTATATACAATATTAAATAATTTATGGATTGGTTTTATTAACTGAAATTGTCCATATTTTATCATTTCATTGCAAATTTTGTCTTCTGCTGTAGCTTTATTGTTTTTTAAGTTTTTAACAGCTTGTTTTATTTCATTGGTTGATATTGGTTTATCAAGATCATGTTTTAATGTTGGGTTTAATCTTTGTTCTAAATCTATTACATCAGAATTATTATTTGTAAGGGGTTCAGAATTATTTAGATTTAGTAATTTTTTGAAGTAGTTGTACCACTCACAGGGTTCTATAAGATCTATAAATAGCCCGGAAGATATGCAGACATGCACGATGGCGCAGCCCAACCAAATAAACGTCAATAGCTTGGTTAGTGTGTGTGAAACTTTCAGTAGCTAAGCATGTCTTGTCGAAAGCGACGTTTCGCTCAGTTTACATTTAAGAACATGGAGAGTACAGAGAGTATCCAACTTCATTGATGTATGTCTTCTAACTCCAATGTAAAAATATCCTCTGAGAAAATGCACAATACAGCAGACACGTGTATTTGAGAACTTGTAGTGTGAAGTGAGTGTCTAATTTTGTTTGTGTATGTGTATTAGCTAGAGTGTATAAATAGCCCGGAAGATATGCAGACATGCACGATGGCGCAGACACTGTTATTATTCTTTGTGGTGGTATGATAGCAGTGTATGAGTTATCTCCGGAGTATATTGGAATTCGAAACTCAATACACAACAAAGGAGATTAGCCGGTGTACAAAACAGATACAATCCGACCAATATGCGCCTCGCTACCGCTCGACGCATATTGGTCGGATTGTATCTGTTACATACATAACATTATACATATAATACATGTATTACCAAGCTACCACGCTAGTTACAGAACATGCCATGTAAGTGTTTGGCTGTTTCACAATCAGTGCTTCACTTATCTTACACTTTGGGGCAAAAGTGAACTTGAAGGTTTTGTAATGGTAACCTTCATAATATTGGATAGTTTACAAAAGAACTTAATCTAAATTGTTCTAGTCTCTTCAGTATGAATTTGTCAAAAGGGATGCTATACTTCCTATTTCAGACACTACATGTATCGACACCACAACTCAAATTCAAGTTTCTATTGTACACTAGGTATGACCTCCTAAAGTGCTCTAACACATCAGTAACTTTACTATACATGCAATATCAATGCCCCTATACCAATGTTACAGGCCCACTTTTATAACATGGAAAACGTAGGTAAAAAGTTATATTTACTTTAGCTTTTCGATGCTTGGCAATATATATCTCAGAGGCTATGCATAACCTAAAAATTGCCTAAATAGAAACAAAAAACTGCAGATCTGGCGGGGGGACCCCTTGCACTCCATCACCCCAGAGGCCACTCATTCGTTAAACCAACAATAAGATTCACCAAAATTGGTAAAAAAAAACGTAGACATGTCCAAGCCTCAAATCAAAGTTCTTCCCTCCACCTCTTACTGTCAAGATGCTATGGAACTTTATTTCAAACATGTTTCAACCTTATGTAGTTGCTTTTTACATGTTAGAGCTGCCTTGTAAAGCTTGTAAATTATTGTCTGAAAGTGTCTGTGAATAGCCTAAACATTGCCTTTAGAAGTAAAAATCCTCCAGGCCGTTTTGTAGAACCCTAGAAACCCCCCCCCCCCATTCACACACACAATAACACACAAGAGGTGGACATATCCCAGTCTCAAAGCTCTTCCCTCTACAACTTACTGTCAGATGCTATGAAACTTTATTCAGGGGGGTCAGTGACTTTTAGTCGGCCCAATGGAAAAAAAACACTGACACCCCCCATCCCCCAAGCTTGAGAAACTGACTGGTCTATCTGAATGTTTGAGCTCACCAATCAAGTTTCCGATTTGTATTTTCACCATACCATGGCATAAAAACTGTCAACGATGTTTATTTAATTGAAAATCAAACATGTATGAAATATGTAGTTTTCTAAATATAATATGTGTGTCATAGAACATCTTTTTACTCTCTCTATTACCGTGTGCCAAAACCAAACAGAAAATTGTGGCAACAAATGTAGGTGTTCAACATTGACGTAAAAAAAATACGGATATCTCAGAAAAGCAAAGAAAAAAAAGTTGCCAGCATAAGCGAAGGAGAAAAAAATAATTCTCAGGCAAGCAGGTGGGAAAAAAAATAATGACTCTCCACCAATCTTCAAAGCCCCCCAGGATATCGAATGGTCTACCCCTTATGCATATTGAATAATCTACGAATGGCATAACGTCATTACAAAATCGCCGCATATCATGTCATCATCTCGCATCGCAGTATAGCATGTAGTCATCTCATGTAGTCATATCGCATGTAGTCATCTCATGTAGTCACATCGCATGTAGTCACCTCATGTAGTCATATCGCATGTAGTCATCTCATATAGTCATATCGCATGTAGTCATCTCATGTAGTCATCTAATGTAGTCGCATCGCATGTAGTCACCTCATGTAGTCATATCGCATGTAGTCATCTCATGTAGTCACATCGCATGTAGTCATATCGCATGTAATCATCTCATGTAGTCATATCGCATATAGTCATTGCAGTATTGCATATAGTCATTGCAGTATTGCATATAGTCATTGCAGTATTGAATTTTCGAATATTGGCAGGCATTCAACGCCATAGTGTGCCTGTTACAAGTAGATTTACTTGTATTAGTACTAATGTAGTGTATTGCATTACATGTCAAAAATGTGGTTTTCTATATATAGGTTCAACTGTACGTCGTCTTGGTGATCGTTTCGTGGAACATCTCCGTTTGACCAGACAAAAGAATCGTAACTATCCCGTATCTATGCATTTTATTACAAACGATCATAATGTATCAGATATGTCCATTTCAGGGATTTGTAAGGTTTCTGGTGATGAGAAAGCATTGAGGTTAAAGGAAGAAGAAATCATTTTCCGTCTTGGAACGCTGGAACCCCTTGGAATTAATAGATTATTCTCGTCTTTCCCAATCTAATTATCATGATTATTGGGTATTTTTTTAAATTTCAGGCGTATTCTATTGGGTTCTATTTGGTGCATGCGAATTTAAGAACTTATCCCACGTATAACCGTTTATTTATATTACGCGCGGTTTTGTTCCATTATATTTAGAAATGTTCGGGGTTTTCACCTGGCATTTCTCTGTCTCGCCAATTTTTCCTTTGAAAAAGAATATTTATTCGAAACGTCGGATTTAACAGCTATATATACGGACTGGTTTATTAGTTCCTTATGCATTTCTATGTATGTATGTATGTATGTATGTATGTGTGTGTGTATGTAATAAATGCCGTCCGGGTAAATACACGCCGACGTAAGAGGCGTGAATTGCCAGGATGGCGTTTATCTTGTACCCCGGCTAATAATTCAATGGTGTCATATTCTTACCAGGAAAAAGTTCATACACCCATTGTTCATACACCCTCTAGAGGAGGCGATCAGGCTAAAAAATGTAAACATGTACTACGAAGGTCAATTCAAGCTAAATAACGATGGTAAGATAGCAATGCACGATTAGCCGACATCTACATCGGATTTTAATCAGATTGGAGGCGTGTATTGCCAGGATGGCATTTATCTTATACCCCGGCTAATAATTCGATGGTGTCATATTCTTACCAGGAAAAACTCCATACACTCATTTTTTATGTTTTGATTTTCGATGAGACACCCTGACGCCAACGTGACTTCCAATCGAAGCTGACACGTGTCAACAAACTGGATACACGCCTGTGTCAACATTCAATGTCTCACACGTATATCGGTATGTTGCACGATGAAAATAGCAATTACATCCCAATGGACAGAGTATATTACGCAGGACATTCATACTACAAACTACTCAATACAATCACATCCATCATGTGTATGCACCTAGTGATATGAAATTTAATCGCCACTGATAAAACAAAACATGGCTACTGACATCAAAAATACAACTTTCAGCGAAATTGTGTATCTGTGTCTATTAAACAAGACTAGGGTAAAGAAACAGCATATTGATTACATGCAAATGAAATACACCATTCAAACTTTTGAAATGTCGTGTATTACGAAGCAATAGTAGTACCGTCCACCTCTTGCAAGTTGTAGTAAAATACATCATTCAAACTACAATGCAATACCGTCCACAATTATTGTGATTCCGTCTTCATCCCTCTCCTCGGCCGAACTATTCCAAACTTTGCACGATGAGCTTGTATTTTTTTCTGTGTATTTCTGTGTATTTTTCAGTACACTTGTCTTCAGTTTCTGATCTATGTCCTCAAATGTCATAACAGCAAACCGTCGCTTTCTCCCTGCCATTATACCGTCTACCTTGCAAGTACAAGTTGTAGTATGTGTATTTTATTCACCTTCTAAATACACTCTGAGGTAATGTTTATTATTACGAAAATAGTGTTCAACTTGTGAACGGAAGTCTTATCTGTTCAGTCACAGTCAGGGGTCATGTTTTTGTTATGATTGTCTGCGTCTAATCACTCTTCCCTGGATGCCATTAATTGGATCTCATACACAGCAAATACACTTCCGCCACCGACATTTGATAAATTTGCTACTCTGCTGATACACCGGTCTTCACGCTTTTCCCTGATTGGTCAATAGCCCTCATTTGTAACTGTCAGTCGAAATTTAACGCCCAGCCGGAGTACAAATCCCAATGTACAGTGTATTTCATACCACTATGTATTTGCTTGATATTATTATGCAGGACATTCATACTACAAACTACTCAATACAATCACATCCATCATGTGTGTGTGCAACTAGTGATATGAAATTTAATCGCCACTGATAAAACGTAAACCTGGCTACTGACATCAAAAATACAACTTTCAGCGAAATTGTTTATCTGTGTCTAGTGTAAAGAAACAGCATATTAATTACATGCAAATGAAATACATCATTCAAACTTTTGAAATGTCGTGTATTACGAAGCAATAGTAGTACCGTCTACCTCTCGCAAGTTGTAGTAAAATACACCATTCAAACTACAATGCAATACCGTCCACAATTATTGTGACTTTTTGTCCATTCCGTCTTCATCCCTATCTTCGGCCCAACTATTCCAAACTTGCATGATGAGCTAGTATTTTTTTCAGTGTATTTCTGTGTGAAACCATCGCTTTCCCCCTGTGTATCGTGTATCCATCTACCGTCTACCTTGTAGTATGTGTATTTTATTCACCTTCTAAATACACTCTGAGGTAATGTTTATTATTACGAAAATAGTGTTCAACGTGTGAACGGAAGTCTTATCTGTTCAGTCACAGTCTGGGGTCATGTTTTTGTTATGATTGTCTGCGTCTAATCACTCTTCCCTGGATGCCATTAATTGGATCTCATACACAGAAAATACACTCCCGCCACTAACATTTGATAAATTTGCTACTCTGCTCATACACCTGTCTTCACGCTTTTCCCTGATTGGTCAATAGCCCTCATTTGTAACTGTCAGTCGAAATTTAACGCCCATCCGGAGTACAAGTATGTATGTATGTATGTATGTATGTATGTATGTATGTATGTATGTGTGTGTATGTGTTAGGGATATTTGCATATCAATGAAATCAACTAATTAAGCAATACTTTAGTTTATTCGTTAAACATAACAACATACATTTGTCCTATAAAATTTGTTTATGTACCTTACAGCATTAATGAATAATTTGCATAATTAATTATTTTTGGTAATTAGGCTATATGATAAGAATGCATACTTCAATTCCAATATTATTTAGTACATAGTTAATCATAAGAAAACGTATATGTCCTATGAAATTTGTTGATGTACCTTACATCGTAATGAATAATTTGCATAATTAAGGATTTTCGGTAATTAGGCTATATCTTAAGAATACATACTTCAATTTCAATATAATTCAGTACATACCTGAGGTCGTGTTAACATGTTATTTGTGCGTATTTGACGCCATATTTGACATTTGGGACGCATTTTTTTGGATGTAACATGCATCACTTGGGACGTGTCATAAACAGGGGACAAATCACAGGGGCGTGTATTATTGCTTAGATTTCCGTTTTCTTAGGAAAATATCATACGAATCTTGCTGCTACAAATGTATCAATCTCTATAGTACTACGTATACTATAAATACATTTTGTATAAATCTCTTTCCCTGTACAGGTAGGAATATATATTCAAAAGGTTGTTATATTTAGTCTGTAGACATGGAAAACAACAATCTATGAAATATTACACGCCCCTGTGGGACAAATGAGGCTTACTGTTGGCAAACGTACGGTTGTCATCTTTGATTCGAAGTCGAGAACAAGTTGTCATGGATTTAGTCCTGATTCAATCTGATTGAAATCCGATGTAGATCACAGGGCACCCATGAACCGTGTGACAAACAAAACAAAAGAAAACAAAAGAAAAGAAAAGAAAAGAAAAGAAAAGAAAACAAAACAAAACAAAACAAAACAAATAAATAAATAAACTATCAAATAATTTGTACCCGTCACTACACAAAATCTAGGTATCTAGGTATACCCCCACGAGTATCTGTTTATTTGCTGGTTTATTTAATTGTTTTATTTGTCCCTATACTTGTCATTCGTTTGCTTGTTCATTTGTCATTTATTTGATAGTTTATTTGTTTTTGTTTTGTTTTGTTTTGTTTTGTTTTGTTTTGTTTGTCACACGGTTCCTGGGTGCCCTGTGCCCTCCACTTGTTTTTTGTAGTGATGGTATAGGAAAAAACCATATCTAGTATACCCCCATGAGTATCTGTTTATTTGCTGGTTTATTTAATTATTTCATTTGTTCCTATACTTGTCGTTCGTTTGCTTGTTCATTTATTTATTTATTTGTTTGTTTGTTTGTTTGTTTGTTTGTTTGTTTTGTTTTGTTTGTCACACGGTTCCTGGGTTCCCTGTGGTCTGTGCTGAAAACTTCACTATAAGTTCATACTGCCACGTCACCATTTCATTCTCACTAAAACTGAAACTTTTTTTGAGCTTCGTTACAAGATCGAACGCATTACACTCTTCAAAGCTTCGTCTGGGGTGAACATGGTTCACACATAAGGCATCGTTCAAGAATAAACGATTATCTTGGTGTATACCGAATTAATAGTTCTCCTCAGCGAAACCACAGGGTAAAGGACCAATGATCAATTTTGTACTCGCGATTTTCCGGATTTCTAATGTTATTTTCTGTATATTTCAAATAAAGTTTTAAATACTGTTTCCTCTTACTGTTTTTTTCTATTTCCTACCTGATATCAATGTCTTATCTGAGTTTATCAGCTTTGCATTAATTAGCTTGCTAGAACAAACTCACTATTTGCCCAAATTAACGCATTATGCCGTGAGTGTAAACATCTACTGATCCGACTAAATGGTAATACACCGTGTATTCTTAAATTGGGCCGACAAAAAGTCACTGACCCCCCTATCTGTAAAATCAAAAACAGGCTGACCCCCCCCCCTATCACTTAATTCTAAAACATGATGACCCCCCCCCCCCCATATATATATATAATATTCACATGACAGGTATTGTTTTATTGTGGCTCAGTGTGGACTGCTTGACTGTCTTGTATCTACTTTATAAGATCCTGGGTTAGCACTATCATAATTGTAATTATTGACTACACAGGGTAAATATATTCCAAAAGGAGTTTAAAATCATCTTGACAGTGAAAGATATTGGAGAGCTTGAGCAGGGAATATGTATATCTCTTATGGGGGGGGGGGTCCTAGGGGGTCCCCCCCTAGAAGTCCTGGAGGTTTTTTACTCTGAAAAGTCAATTTTGAGACAATTCAGACCCTTTCAGACAATAATTTCCAAGCTTTACAAGAAAGACAGCACCAACATGTAAAAAGCAACTACACAGGGTTGAAATATTTTTGAAATATACTTTGCTAGCATCTTGACAGAGGGGAAGAACTTGAAACTGGGATATGTCCACCTCATGTGGGGGATCCAAAGGAGTCTCCCTCTAGAAGCCCTGGAGGATTTTTACTCTTAAAGCCAATTTTTAGGCTATTCAGACCCTTTCAAGCAATAACTTGATCCATGCTTTACAAGACAGCACCATCAAGTATCAGAAACTATTCTTTATAACTCACACAGGGTTGAAATATGTTCTTAAAAAGTTAAATGGCATCATTATTTACATGTAGTAAAGGTCAGCACATCTACTGGTAGTATCATTGGTAGGGGAGATTTGGAGTTTAAGGCAATTTTAGACTACCTTGGCAAACATTTCACATCTTTAAAAGACCATCATCTCAAATTAGAATTGGGTGAAAATATTAAAAGTTTAATACCATTATGACTGTAAAAAGGTTGTTGGTGCATCTGAGTCTTGGTTGAATGCTTGAGTGACCTCTGGGGTGAGGAAGTCCTTGGGCGTTTTCCCCTGGCAGATCTGCAGTTTTTTGCTTCTATTAAGGCAATATTTAGGTTATTCATTAGCCTTTGAGGTAATATTTCCAAGCTTCGAATAGCTAACGTGAATGTAAGTTTTAAATGAGTTTCCCATGTCACATAAAAATGGCCCCGTAACATTGGTTTACTGGCATTAATCACAATATGTCCGCACTAAGTATGGTGTATCCGACATAATAGCAGTTAATACAGGTGCACCACAGGGCTGTGTGCTGTCACCAGTTCTGTTTGTACTTTACACAAATGATTTGGCATGGGACACTAATGGCGCGATGATTGAGAAATATGCAGATGATACAGCTGTTGTCGGATTTATATCAAATGATGATGACAGTGAGTATGTGGAGTGTATTGAGTTTGTCAACACCTGGTGTAAAGATAACTACCTTGATCTTAATGTGCCAAAAACAAAAGAATTAATTTTTGACTTCCGACGGAATAAAGCAGAAAAACAACCTGTTGAAATTAACAATATGCAAGTCGAAAGAACATCAGTATATAGATATCTCGGCTGTATGGTTGATGATAAATTGTCCTTTGCTCAACATGTGGACAATCAGCTCAAAAAAGCAAATAAAAGGTTGTATTTTGCAAGGTCCATGAGGAAATTAAATGTTAGCTCGAATGTCATTTCTTTGTTCTACAATTCAACTATTTATACAGTCCTCAGTTATGCGAACATTGCATTCTATGATATTGCATTACATTCTACCTATCTTAAACACGATCTAAAGCAGAAAATTAGTTAGTAATGAATTCTACGAACTATCTGATAACTCTACATTGTATAAACTCAAATCGTTTAAGACTGCTACAAAAATTATCAAAGATTCAACACATCCACTACATATAGAATATGAATATCTACCAAGTGGTCGTCGCCTCAGAGTACCACGTGCACGTACAAACAGATTTAAGTATAGCTTTGTTCCAAGATCTATTCATCTCATAAATAACATGTAACCGCTACTGTCTGTATGTATGTATGTATGTATGTATGTATGTATGTATGTATGTATGTATGTATGTATGTATGTATGTATGTATGTA
Organism: Glandiceps talaboti; assembly: GCF_964340395.1. Lineage (NCBI taxonomy): Eukaryota > Metazoa > Hemichordata > Enteropneusta > Spengelidae > Glandiceps > Glandiceps talaboti. The sequence continues at coordinate 309,334 of NC_135563.1, read as the reverse complement.
TGTATGTATGTATGAATTTATATGTATAATCCTAACTTTACTTTTCATGGATTATGTATTTAATTAATGTAAACTGTGTGGATATGTAGTTTGTCTATTTTCTGTCAATGCAACGAAAATTTCATGATCGACATGACGAATAAAGTTATTATTATTATTATTATTATTATTATTATTATTATTATTATTATTATTATTATTATTATTATTAATATTGCATGTATAGTAAATAAAGTCACCGGTATGTTAGAGAACTTTGGGTGGTCATACCTAGTGTATAATAGAAACTGTAATCTGATGAGATGTGGTGATTTGTAGTGTCAATAACATGTAGTGTCCAAATAGAAAGTGTATTAATCCCTTCTGACAAGTTCATAGTGACGAGTAGGGAACATTTTAGATTAACTTCTTTTATAAACTATCTATGAAGATTACCATTACGAAACCTTCAAGTTCACTTTTGCCCCAAAGTGCAATATAAGTGAAGCACTGATTGTGAAACAGCCAAGCATTTACATGACATGTTCTGTAACTAGTGTGGTAGCTAGGTAATACATGTATATGTATATTTATAGTTATGCTTGAACTTATAAGTAAGAATTCATGTAAGAAACAGGGAGAAAAACAAATATTTACATGTACCACATTTCAGACAACTTGCTATATGCCATTGTAGAAAAAGGATTTTTTTTCTTCTATCACAATCCAAAACACAATGACCCCCCCTATCCACAATTTTGAAAACAGCATGACCCCCCCCCCCACTGCCAATTTCAAAAACAGGGTGACCCCCTCCCAATCCACCGGTCCCCCCCAGGCCGACGAAACTGACCGGTCCCTAAGAAAGTAGGCTATTCCGAAAAAAAATGCCTGTTACCATAGTGTTTAGCAAAATTTGTATAATTAGTGATTCCCTGGGGGGGGGGGGGGGCACTAAGTTTAAATCTGGTAATACCTCGGGAATAAAAAACAATTAATTATATATATGCAAATGACTAATTAATGTTCAGTGAATGTTCACCAAAATCTAATTGGTTCTTTCCATTACCATATGGAGGATGTGTAGCAATTTTAATTAGAATTGATGAAACAGTTTTTGAGATATCGTGTTCACAGACACAGACAGACACATACAGACACACACAGACACAGACACAGACACAGACACACACACACACACACAAGCATAACAATTCACATAACAGTCCCTTTCGCGCAGGTAAAAAGTTGACTGACGAACAGAAACCATGTACCAGAGATCAAAGGAAACCTATTTTACATCATGTAAGCTCCGCTCAGTGTCGATGACATGCTCGTACGATCGTGTGGAGCTAATAATAATACAAAAACGTGACAATGAGTCTAGTAGACATAAACGCCACATCTTTGTTTTTCGGCAGATTGCCAGAATCAGAAAATACAGTGACGTCATCAAATTAAATATTAGTCTGATTACGGTCTGCGGTCGACGTACTTTGTTTTGATCATGTACGGGTGAATATCAGGTGATGTTAGGGTTTAGAGATGATTGGTCAGGAACCAAATGAATTATGCAAATATGATGTTAATCAGACTGTGTTGACGTCGCCATTTTCTAAAAGTGCGGAACAAAAACAAAGCTACGTGCATCGCAGAACGTTAGATCATAGAAGAAACAGCTATATTTGAACGAACACAATGGCAAATATACCAGCGACTGAGCACGACGATTCTTTAAATGGTAAGCATTGTCTTTAGGTATAGCGTGGGTAAGTAGCTAGACAGCTCTAGGGGGACGATCGCACACAATGTCGCAGAAGCTCAACAAACGAACGTCGTTCGTCTAGTCACCCCCTCCCCCTCAACGAACGTTACGTTCACAAGTGCGACATCAAACGCTTAACGTTTATTTATGATGTAAACTGTGGAAACTGTAGTGGTCACACCCCTATATGATCGATGTAATATAAGGTCATGATTGTCAACCAGTCACTTGTGAGCTAATATAATTTCTAATCCAGGATGATAATATTCTATTCTAGGATGATCATAATACACCAGATTTAAACTGACCGCAAGGGAATCACTAATTATGCAAATTGGTCATTAAAACTAAAAAACAAAACAAACTATGGTATCAGGCTTTTTTTTTTGGACAAGTGTGCTTTCATAGGTTAAGGTATATACAAAATGATACGGAATTTGAATAGTGCATGATACTGCTTCATTGCTGAATATCATTCGTTATTCAAATTACTCACTAAAGGTAACAGTCTTGTAAGTTGTATCACTATCAACAACATCTTTAGCACAGGTGCGTATTATTATTGAAGATGTACATTTGTATGTTCCATATTATATGAAATTTGAAGCTTGCATTTATAAGATATTGCCTAGTGACATAAAATCATTACTTATGCAAATTTTTCTTTAAAACTAATCTATATCATCAGGGTCTGCCAAGCTTAGGGCGGCCCTTTTTATTTTTCTGTTTCTCATCTCCCGACCAACCCTAATTAGCAGCTCCGACATCAGAAAAAAAAAAGTTTTTTTATTTCCGACCGACCCCTGAGCACAGCAAAATTGTAAGGTTCCTCATCGCGTCTTAGACCAGTTCTGCCGAGGCCGCGATCTTGCGACATTGGCCCCCTAAAATTACAAATGACGCAATAATTTTCCCACCTTGCGTCGCTTTGGCGCATTCATTTTACGGCAGGCATCAAAATTATCTAAGTCCATGGCCGGACCAGGCCAGGCTCTGACGTCAATCCCACAAGAAGTATACTGACTGCGTAAGGGAAAGTTTTGTTGACTACTGTGGCCGATGACGACAAATCGGTCTTCTAATTCAAGTGTCGGTCTTCTAATTCAAGTGTCGGTCTTCTAATTCAAAAATCCGTCTTCTAATTCAAGTGTCTGTCTTCTAATTCAAAAATCTGTCTTCTAGTTCAAGTGTCGGTCTTCTAATTCAAGTGTCAGTCTTCTAATTCAAGTGTCGGTCTTCTAGTTCAAGTGTCGGTCTTCTAATTCAAGTGTTGGTCTTCTAGTTCAAGTGTCGGTCTTCTAACTCAAGTGTCGCGTCCGTCTTCTCATTCAAAAGTTTTCAATACTATACTATACTATACTATACTATACTATACTATACTATATTATACTATACTATAGTATACTAGACTAGACTAGACTAGACTAGACTAGACTAGACCAATGGGATCTCATGTGAGGATGTCCGGCTTTCGAGATATGTCTCACACTTGCACAACATGTATCATCACATCATGGCATCAGAAACTACTGTAGTTCCTGAAAATTTGATACTAGTCACTTTAGACGTGGTATATATGTACACAAATACGTTGCAGTCTGACGCAATGCAGTCAGTTGTCAGTTGACTCGCCAGTTACACAAACAATCACGACTGTAGCATTCCAAAACCACCACCAGTGTATCTCCTAAAACTATTATGTGATTCTCACGAAAAACACATTTAAATTTAATGGAGAATTCTACACACAAACATGTGTATGTAGCATGGGCTCTTGGACATCACCCGAAATAGCCGAAATAGCATTCCATGAACTGGAAAGTTGCATTATTGAAATCTACACGAATAAAATATCGCTCTGGACACGTTTCAGGGATGACGTTTTCATGATATTTTGTGGCACCCAAGTCGAACTAAATAATCTGAGTGAAAAAATAAACCAAATACGTCCAACTTTCAAATTTTCGTTGGAAAGCTCAGATACGGAAGTAACATATCTTTTCAATCCACAAATGTCAACGACACCAATAACACAAAGTATTGGATATCAAAACTCATTCCAATATTTACACAGGCAATCATGCCACCCAGACTCAGTCTCAAAAGGGTCCATTAAGGGTCAAACGATCAGATAGATACGAACATTTAGTAACGAAGAAGAATTTCGAAGAAAGTGAAATTCTTCACCAGGAAACTGGCGAAGAGAGGCTATAATGAAACAGAAATAAATACTAGTAACTTGAGTCCACTATCATAATCCTGGCATCTCTATTTGATGAACAACACAAGTAAATTCTGGGCAAACAAATACGGGAATACTATACTATACTATACTACACTATAGTGTAGTATAGTATATAGTATATATAGTATAGTATAGTGTATAGTATATAGTATAGTATAGTAACCTATATAGTATAGTATAATATAGTATAGTATATAGCATATTATATTATAGCATTACCAATTCCAGTGAATTTTGTGACGTCATCGCTGTACATTATTACTGATAATGTACTCCATTATTGAGCATCGCGGCCCCGGAACGAGCATAACAATACAAGCTTATTTGTTTTGTTTCTTCATACGACTAGGTATTTTTTCGAAATGTATGTTGTTACTTATGATTGTCATTTCCACTGTTTAAAAATACAACGCATTCATGAAACAAGTTTGTCTTCACAGCAGTTCATTGAAGTGTATATGTGTGTGTACGTGTACGTACGTGTGTCGCTATGTTTAGTATTCAGCTTCCGGGCCGAACATGGCAGACGATGTTCAGCGCTGTGTATATTATACGTTGTTTTGCGTTTCTCGGTCTACAAATTCACTGGAATTGGCAAAACTATAAAATAATAACAATAATGTATGCCCTCCCAGTCCATAATGGACTCAAGCAAACGCTGCACTCCATAATGGGCTCGGCTGTCACCTCGCCCATTATGTCGTTCAAAGTTTGCTTTCGTCCATTATGGGCTGGGAGGGCGTACATTATTGTTTAAGTATTGTATATAGTATAGTATATAGTATAGTATAGTATAGTATAGTAAAGTATATAGTATAGTATAGTATAGTATATAGTATAGCATACATGTAGTATATAGTGCATAGTATATATTGTATAATCTAGTATATAGTATATATTATATAGTATTGTATATAGTATATAGTATAGTATAATATAGTATTGTATAGTATAGTATAGTATAGTATATAGTATAATATAGTATATAGTATATAGTATAGTATAGTATAGTATAGTATATAGTATTTATATATAATCCCATGAAATCAATGTTAGTTTTACGTCATAATGCTCCGAGTATGATTCCGCGGACTAATACAAATTCGAGCCGGTAGGCGGGAATTTGTAGTCCGCAGAATCATACGAGGAGCATTATGACGTAAAACTAACATTGATTTCATGGAATTATATATTTATCACATAACTAAGTATTTCCCCGTATTTTTCTAAAATTTTAAATCGTATTTTACGAATACTGCATCATTTCATCGCAATATATTCTTCATCGCGTATTAAAAAATTGCGCCCGATGGCTATGCAAATTACATAATCGCGTGACCTGTCGCGAGGTCAAGCTTACCATGTATGGTATCGGTCATACTGTTGTGTGGTTTCTCAACCAAAATTATCGGTTATAACCTTGCGATGTACATGTAATATCGAATTTAGTTTAAAACGTAAGTAGAATTGTCTGAATACGACTTTTGTGCCGTCATTTTAATAATATTTTCTCAAGTTGTGTAAGTTCGGAGATCTGAGCTCGACGGAAAATCGGAAGTAAGCTTGCCGACTGCTACATCGATAATCTACGTGATTTTTAAATAGAATAAAATGTATCAAATAAAAATAAAAGGACCTCTACGTATGAAACTCATGCCATCCAAGGATATATGTAACATTACTAACGTAATGTATGCATTTACGTTTTGAAAGCACATAATTATTACGATAGGATTGACACGAACACTCAAACAACGGTATGGAGAAAAAATAGTTCGGTAGAACAGGGGTGATATGCTCTGAAATCACCCCTGTTTGACGTCACACAGTAGAAGATATGCACGTATTTATGTGATAAAGTATAGTATATTATGGTATATAGTATATAGTATAGTATAGTATAGTATAGTATATTATAGTACAGTACAGTACAGTACAGTACAGTATAGTATAGTATAGTACAGTATAGTACAGTATAGTATAGTATAGTATAGTATAGTATAGTATAGTACACTTGAACTAGAAGACCGACACTTGAATTAGAAGACCGACACTTGAACTAGAAGACCGACACTTGAATTAGAAGACCGACACTTGAACTAGAAGACCGACACTTGAACTAGAAGACCGACACATGAATTAGAACACCGACACTTGAACTAGAAGACCGACACTTGAATTAGAAGACCGATTTTTGAATTAGAAGACCGACACTTGAACTAGAAGACCGACACTTGAATTAGAAGACCGCTTTTTTGAACTAGAAGACCGACACTTGAATTAGAAGACCGATTTGTCGTCATCGGCTACGGTAGTTGACATCATATAAGATACAGTGACAACGCGCAGTTCTATTGTTAACAAAAAATGCCACAAAAAGATCAACTTTGATTGAAACATTAGAGGGAGTAGATGAGACATCGAAATGGACGTCTCTCGTCACATGTTTTGTCTACCGTCACTGTCGTGACCTCTGACCTACTCACTGATGTGTGCGAAACACTGAACTTGCTACCGGAACATCTATCTGCCACAGCTCAGAAGCCTTAGTAAACCAAATTTATGGGACAGGTTGTGATTTTCATTTGTTGATGGGTTAGATTAAATGAGTACATGTGTATTTTGATTCCGAAAAAGCTGTGTTTGGAGACCGTGTTGCATGATGTTTACAGTGGCACATGTGAATGTTGGGCACTGAATCAATGCGTAATCACTGGCATGGCCACTATAGACGGCCGATGCATGTGCACCCGGTCAGACATGAAGAACGAACTTGTTGTGCAAATCAGAAAAAAATTAATGTGGTATTTACAAAGCATCCCAACTTTGACGTTGTTGATAGTTTTAGTTAAAGATTCAAGTTCTGAGTTTCAAGGACACCTAATCAGCTTTCCGTATACGGTATGTAACTATGCTGTCATTTGATATAGCAGGACCAAATCATGATACACAGCCAGTAACAGATAATTAATAAAAAATAAATTATTTTAAAGTTTGTTTGACTGTATTATTTGTAAGTTTTTCGTTCACATTTGGTACTTTTTAAAGTCAGGGATTTTTTTTCTTCAAAATGTCATGAATTTGAAGAGGGAATGATAAACACAGCAGTGTACTAACAATTTTAAAAATGAAACAAGTGGTTACAAGTTTAGGATTTCTCAAAGTTTTTATTCAATCATATGTTCATTGTGACTTATTTTAAAGTTGTTCTTTGTCCTTGTCTCAAAAAAGGGAATTATAAATTTGAGCACTGCTATTCATTGATATTCAGATTAAAAATTGTGACTACCTGGCTGTCCAATCTTTCTAAACAATATATAATATACTCTGTAGAAATGACTTAAAATTATATAATCTTAATTGCCTTCTTTTTCTAAGGTGTAATGTGTAGTACACAATTTTCAAAAAATAGGTTACTGGGAACTGTTATTATGAATGGAATTTTTTTATGTAGTTAAATAATGGTCTACACGTAATGGAATATCTCAGACCACAGTATCTCTATAGTGGTCTGAGATAATCTATGTGAATATTTCATAGACAATAATAATTGACCCCACTCCCTGTCAAATGACACCACTTTTTGCAACCAAGGGGCCTTTGTCCCCACTTGTTGGAAACCTTGGCAGAACACTACCATCTACTCCCCCCCCCCCACACACCCACCCACCCACCCCCTTTGTTATGTCAGAGCAGCATGTGTCTTTCATCATGGCTGAAGTCGTTGAGGTTTGATGAGGGACAGGGCTCGAAATTAATACCGTCGCGCGGTACATTTTGCTGCAATGTAATAATAGCTCAGAATATTTCCATCATTTTCAAAATTATGCTTAAAATTGGTAAAAGTCATACTGCATTCCGAACAGTTTTTAGCTTTAAATAAGTTTTATCATGGGGAAATGACCGACTCCATAGCGTGACACATGACATGCATGACCTTGGAAGACGTTCCGATGTTTACATTATTACTTTTAATTACTTTTAAACAGTAAATCCCAAAGGAGTTCTGATTTCTAGAAATGTTTACATGTTATCTGGTGGGTTATTTTGACAAGTTCACACTGAAGAAAAATGTTTCTTAGAAGTAATGATTTATATAAATGAAAATTCATCTAGCACACTGATGACAATCACATAAGTGTTTCAAAAAGTTACATACTAAAGTTCAAATTGGATAACTTGAAAAAATTGTTAGCGATGGCAATGCCACTTTGATTAATAGGACGAATGTATTAGTACTCCTGATAAAATCACACAATAGTTCATGGCTACAGATATACATCCATCAGGATGATAAGTATTCAATCACCTTCTTACAAAGTTTTTCTACGGACTTGTCAACCTTGCTAAAATGAAGGAAAGAGACTTGTAACAAGGATTCAATAAAGAGAAGAGAAAAGAAGTTGTATAGAGACTAACAGGACAGAAAGGACAGAGAATAGAACTGAAAAAATACAGATTTTTTTTTCTTGCCCCTTTTTTTAGCTCCGCTGTCAGCGAAAGCTGAAAGCGTAGCTTTAGGTATAGGTGGGTATTGAGGTATAGAGAGTAGAGTGAATCATAGATGTCCGTCAAACTTTTATATTTTCACTATCTACTCCGAAAGTGACAGTCAGAATTCTTCGATATTTGGTGTGCATGTTCCCTGGGGGGAGGCTATTCAGATTTGTTCATGCCAAGTTGATCTGTGCCATTTTCAATTTTTTATGATTTTTTTCCAAAAATGACATTTTCATCAACTCCTCATAAACTTCAAGTCAGATTGCTTTGATATGTGGTGTGTTGATGCACAGAGGGTAGCTTACTTAGATTTGTTAATTTCAAGTCAGCACGTCTTCTCTTCTATTTTTTATGATTTTTTTTTTGAAATTTGAAAAAAAAATGAATATGTTAATGAGTATTATGACCGACGCCATATTGGAAATCAGTCCGCGAGACTTTAGGTAAAGTGCAACTTTTCAAAAGACACTATTGACGTCAAACAAGCAATGTAATATGTGCTATAGTCTTAATTCTATGCATTGTGCGCCCAAATGACAAATATTTGTTCGAAAAAGGGTTGTAAACTTCAAATCCAATTCTCCATCCACCCCTCCTACAGAATGGTTCATTCCAGTATATGCACCTCATCATGATCAAGTTTGAATGCCTGAACTGAAGTGTATGGGACGATTTTTGACAGAGTCAGTCGTCAATAAAAACGATAATACTCTTTCTAAAATTACCACATTTTGAAAGGGAAAGTACTTTGTGGTTCATTTATGGAGTTTTGTTTTTGTACGATCAATATTGGTGGCAAAATTACAGCGTCAAAATTGCTGATGTGGTAGTTCCGTACGGCGACA